>NC_058130.1:197088720-197150135 GCF_016433145.1 Gracilinanus agilis
ATAATAGCCACTCCTGCCTTCTTTTTCTCATTTGACGCCCAAAAGATTTTGCTCAAACCCTGAACCTTAAACTTGTGTATGTCCACCCGCCTCATATGTGTTTCTTGTAGACAACATATGGTGGGATTTTGGTTTCTAATCCACTCTGCTATTTGCTTACGTTTTATGAGAGAGTTCATCCCATTCACATTCAGAGTTATAATCATCAGTTGTGCATTTGCTGACATTTTCAAATCCTCCCCCAATTCTACCCCTTCTCCTTAAGCTATTTCCTTAAAAACCAGCGGTTTGCTATTAAGACCCTGTCCCTTATCCATTTAAGTTTTTGAGTACACCAAACACCACACCAGAGAAGAGAATTCCCAGATTTGATAGTCTTTCCTCAACTACAAAAATTTTTATTACTGCAAAGAAGGAAGGGAATTAAGGAAATGGGACTAGTGTTGCTGACTCCTTAGGAAGGTTAAGATCCTGTTACTAGATGAGTCTCAGTTCATATGCAGAGTAGAGTGATCTAGCAAAGGAGACTGAAATTTTTTGAGGCATAATGCCCAATCTGACAGTTTCTACAAAACAAAGAGCTCTATGAAAAAGAGCTAAAACTACTATTTTTATGCTTCTTCTTTTTTTACTTGGGGAGTTTAAGGACTGCAAGTAGTCTGAATAAAAGAGAGAAGACAACAGCTTAAAGATGATGCCAGATAAGGAAATGTTAGTAATATTTTTTTCTTTGTGTCTCTAGTGCTTAGTAGAGTGTTTGGCATATAAAAAGTGCTTAATAATACTTGGTTGTTAATTGATTTAAAATGATGCTGATGGAGTAAGACACACTGTACTGATACAGAAGCAACACTTCCTGGGAAAATTAGGAAACTTATGGAGAGAAACTCTTCATATTGGTAGAGTGACCCTGGTATACATTTATTTGTTGATGAATACAAAGTATTTATTGATTTTTTTTCCTTTTTATATTTCTAAAACCTTGTTCCAATATGTTAGAGACAAAATGTTTTATCTCTGTTTTCTGGATGGAGATAGAAGAGGTTGAGAAATGACCTCTAACACATATACTTTTTTCATGAGGGTTACATAAGTGATATATACTCTTTGATAGGCTGTTTGTGCCTCAGATGTTCTTTGTGTTCAGTTGAATAGACAAACTCATATATTAAAAAAACCAATCAAAAGTAGAAACCCTGGTTTTTAGTATTTTTATTAAATAATATAAAGAAATGTAAATTGCCTGGGATAAGTGGTACTGCACCAATATTAAATATAATATTGTTTGACTCTTTGTTTATGGTTTACAGGTAAGACTAGTATATTTTAAGTATATTCCAGAAAAAAGGACTCTGCCCTCAAATTTCATGCTTAATACCATCTACCTCCCATCTCCAAAGCTAAAACCATACATACCAAAGAAAAATCTGTCCTAAATTTAAATTATACATTATTAGAAACAGAGAATGTGGAAGGGAAAAAAGCTTGGTTCACATTTTAACAGAATGATTTTAGCTTCCTAGTCTTATGATTTCCTAACCCCTTTTTTGCTTTTTTGAATCACTCTTGGTCAGAAGTGAATATTCAAACCAAATACAAATGAAAACAATTCTGAAATATCATGTCACACCCAAGTGATTAGATAAAACAACAAAATGACAAATACTGGAGGGGATGTGGGAAAGTAGAGACACTAATACACTATTGGTGAAACTGTGAGCTGATTAGAGAGCAATTTGGAATTATGCTCAGAGTTACAAAACTGTGTATATCCAGAGACCATAAACCATTTCAAGATCAATTTCCCAAGGAGATCAGGGAAGAATAAAAAGAACCTCTATGTTCAAAAATATTTTTAGCAGTTCTCTATGTGGTGGGAAGGAATTGGAAATTGAAAGAATGATTATCAATTAGGGAATTGCTAAACAAATTGTGCTATATTATTGTGATGGAATAAAAACCAAGATAATATCATGCACAGCTACACTTTTAGTACTTAAAAACTAAATTATGAACATTACCTTAGAAGAATAAATGGAAAATGGAAACAAAGACATGCTCTCTCTTCAGAAAAATGTATTTTAAGAGATGAGAAAAGGATGACATATTTATAAATAAATTCTATCATTAAAAAGAGAAAAGAAAAAAATTAAAAATAAAATCACACACACAAAAAGAAAGCAAAAGCATTTCTGGACTCCTGCAAAATAGAACTAAAAAGAACCAAGAAATCCAAGACTCCCATGCCTTACCTGGAAAGCTCATGAAATAACAACTGTGGTGACAACAACTAACTAAATCTGAGACATTATTCCCTTACTTACAGATAGAAGAGCATAAAAGTAGCATACTATTTACAATTAAGAACTAGAGCAATAAAAACGTATAATTTTAAAAATTAAGCAATCAAAACAAGGAGAATTCAACCACAGATTACTTCTATGGAAACAAAGAAGATTGAGATTCAGATTCAGAGTACAGTGAAATTAAGACATGCACCTCTAAAATATCAAAGAAAAACATAAACGGAAAGTAAGACTCAAAAGGGTTTTTGAAGCAAATTTAAAGACTCTAAAAATCAAATGATAGAGGTTGAAGAAAATTTAAAAAAAAAACAGTGCAAGAAAATTATGAAAGAAAGGTCAATTAACTGGTGGAGATGAGAGATTCAGATACTCACCAAAGAAAATAATTCGTTAAAATTAAAATTGTGGCAGAGAAAGTGAATAATTTATTTAGACAACAATAACAAAATATTAAACCATGAGAATAGGAAATATCTTATTATAAAAGGAAATGAGCTGTAAAAAAGATTGGAAGGAGACAATATAATTCTTGGAATATCTAAAAGTTATAATAAAACCCCCCACTATTCTTTAATAAATAATTTTAGGGGGCAGCTGGGTAGCTCAGTGGAGTGAGAGTCAGGCCTAGAGACAGGAGGTCCTAGGTTCAAACCTGGCCTCAGCCACTTCCCAGCTGTGTGACCCTGGGCAAGTCACTTGACCCCCATTGCCCACCCTTACCACTCTTCCACCTATGAGACAATACACCGAAATTAAGGGTTAAAAAAAAACCCAACAATAAATAAATAAATAAATAAATAAATAATTAAAAAAAATTATCCTGAAGTTTTGGAACTAGAAGGCAGTGTAGAACTTTAAAAAAATCATTAATCACTACCTCTTAGAAATTTCAAGAAGAAAACTCACAAGAACATTATAACATTAGTAACTATCAGAGTAATGAGATGATTCTATAAGCAACTAGAAAGAAAAAGAAATAAGTATATAGAGCTACAATTGACCTAACACAAGATTCAGCACCTTCTTCATTAAAACAAGTATCCAATTAATAAATAAGACTAGATTGGTTCTATTAAAAAATAAAATAGATAGAGCATTAGTTAATCTAATTTGAGAAAATAAAATAAAAGAAGAGAATCAATTTATCAGCATCAAAAATGAAAGGGGTAATTTATCCTCCAATGAAGAGGATATTAAAGCAATCATTAGAAGCCACTTTGCCCAATTGTATGACAATAAATTTGATAATCTAGATGAAATGGATAAATATTTACAAAAATATAAATTTCCTAGATTAACAAAAGAGGAAATAGAATACTTAGGAAAAGAATTTGAACAAGCCATCAATGAACTCCCTAAGAAAAAATCCACAGGACCAGATTGATTTACACCTAAATTTTATGAAAGATTAAAAAATAATCCAGTAATACATAACTATTTGGCAAAATAAGAAAAGGAGTCCCCCCAAATTCTTTTTATGACACAAATATGATGCTGATACTTATTCCAGGAAGATCAAAAGCAGAGAAAGAAAAATGACAGACCAATTTTCTTAATGATCATTGAAGCACAATCTTAAGTAAAATACTAACAAAGAGACTGCAGCAATATATCACCAGGATTATTCACCTTAACCGGGTGGGATTTATACCAGGAATACAAGGCTGTTTTAATATTAGGAAAACTCAGCATAATTGACCACATCAATAGCCAAACTAAGAGAAATCACATGGATAACTCAAATGAGGTAGAAAAAGCCTTTGTCAAAAAAACAAAAGAAAACATACTATCCTATTAAAAACAAAAGAAAGCAGAGGAATGAAAGGGCCTTTCCTTGAAACAATGTTGTAGTATTTATATAAAACCATCAGCAAGTATTATTTCTAATGGGGATAAGTTAGAAGCCTTCCTAGTCAGATCAAAAGTGAAACAAGAATGCACATTATCACAACTATTGTTTAATATTGTTCTAGAAATTCTAACTTTAGCAATTAAAAAAAAGAAACTGAGGAATTAAAGTAGGCAATAAAGAAACTAAACTATCACTCTTTGCAGATAATATGAATGTATACTTAGAGAATCCTAGAAAATAAAATAAAAACTAGTTGAAATAATTAATTACTTTTGCAAAGTTGCAAGATACAAAATAAACCCAGATATATCATCAGCATTTCTAAGTTTCTAACAAAGCCCACAAGGAATTGTTAGAAAGAGAAACTCCATTTAAAATCACTCTGGACAATATAAAATACTTGGGAATCTACTTGCCAAGACAAATGGCAGGAATTATATGAACACGATTGCAAAACACTTCTCACGCAAAAAAAGGTAGACATGAACCATTGAAAGAACAATTGCTTATGGGTAAGCCAATCTAAGATAATAAAAATGACAATCCTCCATCAATTAATTTAATTATTCAGTGCCATACCAGTCAAAATATCATATTATTTAAAAGAACTTAAAAATAATGAAAGTCATCAGGAAGAACTAAAGATCAAGAATATCTAAGGAACTAATAAAAAAAAATTGTGAAGGATAGTGTTCTTTTGGTACCAGATCTTAAACTGTTCTATAAAACAGTACTCATCAAAACAATCTGATAGTGGCTGAGAAATAGAAGGATAGATCAATGGAAGAGATTAGGGTAAATAATGTCAGCAATCTAGTGTTTGATAAACCTAAAGATTGCAGTGTTGGGATAAGAACTCACTATTTGACAAAACTTGCCAGGAAATTTGTAAATTAGTACTCCAAAATTTTGATTTTGATCAATATCTTAATCCCTATACCAAGATAAGGTCAAAATATGTTAGGTGATCTAAACATAAAGAGTGATATTACAACTAAATTAGAGGAACTTAGAATATTTTACCTATAAGATCTATGGAAAAGAAAAAAAAATATGACTAAACAAGAGAAAATTATAAGATGTAAAACAAATAATATGTTTCTATATATAATATATAATGCAGTGTATACTATAGCCGTCCAGCAGCTCCATGAAGATTCCTAGTGGGTAGGACACTCAGAAAGGGGAACCAAGGACTGAGTGAAAATGGGTTATGGGTTCCTAGGTTCAAATCCAGCCTCAGACACTTCCCAGCTGTGTGACCCTCGGCAAGTCACTTGACCCCTAGTGCCTACCCTTACCACTCTTCCACCTATAAGTCAATACACAGAAGTTAAGGATTTAAAATAAAAAAAAGAAAGAAAATGGGTTATGGGTTAAGTATTAAGGGAAAGAGAATATAAGGCTAGAATAAAGACATGCAGGCAAAGAAAGTTCTGGTATAAGGTAGACAGACAGTGAGTAAGCTCTGGTGGACAAGAGCTTAGATGGTTCAGAGCTTCCTGGTTAGGAGGTCTGATTGTCAAGAGCTTCCATGGTTCAGAGCTTCACTCTCAGCTGCCATATAGCTACTTTTTGGGGGGTTACAACAGTATAGGGGGAAGGGGAGATCCAAGTGGTCTGATACATTAACATTATGAGGTAATCATCAGGAGATACAAAATGCAGGATTCTAAGACCATAACCAGATCAGGAGTTCAATATGGCCTAAGGCATCTATGGTTGTTTGATACATATATTAATTGATTGTTTTAGGTAAAATAAGTAGTCTGAGATAACTGACCTGAGTCTTCCTGAGTGTAGCCTTAGGGAAGGGCTAGGAATTTGGCAATGTTAAGGTTCAATTTAACTCAAGGTTACAGAAATCAATCATAAGCAATACAAGAGTCAATTTTTGAGCACTCTTAAAATAATATCAAGATTAATGTATACCTGGATTGCTACATATACAAAATAAAAAGGCTGAATATCAGTAGTTGTTTAGTCATTTTCATTCATGTCTGACTCTTCATGATCTCATGAACCATACAGTTCAATGGATTTCTTGGCAAAGAGACTGGAATGGTTTATGATTTCCTTCTCCAGTGGATTAAGGCAAACTGAGGTTGTAACTCATGCAGGGTCACACAGATAGTAAGTGTGTCTGAGGTCAAATTTTAACTTGGGTCTTCTCTTCAGGCCCAGCAATCTATCCACCATGCTGTCTACCTGCACATTATACATAACTATATAACGAATTAGCAGAATGGACCAAATGTTGAAGTGCAGAGAAAATAAACCTCATTATAAAATAAAATGTTTACATTATAATGATCATGATTACTGATATTAATAAAATATGCTAGCATTTATAAAATGATTATTATTATCTCCACTTTACAGATAAGAAAACTATGTGACTTGATCTGAGTTACACAGCTAGTTAGGATTAGAACTTAGTCTTCCTGTCCCCAGGTTAAGCACTCTCTTCACTGCACCACATTGGAGAAACTTGAAAAGAAAAGAAAGACTTTCTGATGGACCTTGAGGATTGGAGAGGGTGAAGAAGGGTGAATCTAAAGAGAAGAGCCTATTGGCATGAGCCTGTAACAGGAATTTATTTCTTTACAGGATCTCCTTGAAGATCCTGGCTCATTTGTACCTAATTCTTTCTGCTGTAGTTTTTAATCTTAATGGATTGCATTTCTTTCTTTTTTTTTCTTACATGCTTTTGTTAATCTTTTGACCCCATTTTCTGTCAAGGGAAGAAAGTCTACAGACTCCATAACATTTTGGATAATTGAATTTGGGGGCAAAGATCTTATCTTTCATAGTTTATCACCTGAAGATTTTTATGTAGTTCATGGAGTTACTAGGTGACATTTCCACCTAGATCAGCGATAGTACCTTCTTAAGGCTATTTGTAAAATTCTTTGTTAGCAAATGCAGATAATGACTCCCACTGTAGTCTGGACCCCCTAGCTAAAAGTTAAACTAATTTCTGGCAGAACAGCTAATTCTAGATTTTCCTCCTGCTTGGAAAGGCCAAAGTAATTATTCTATGATGAAGCTACAGGATCAACAAGTACCATACTTTTTAATTCAGAGACTAACAAGGACAGGAGAGCACACCATCATTTACATCCTAATTTCCAATAGATTGTGCTCAGTACCCGCCAAGATCAAAGCAGAGCAGAAGACTCCTTTTTCACTACTTTGTCACCCCTACCCTCATAGGCATGAAAATGGAAATTCTTTCCTGTTATGGAGAGATAATGTTGCTATGGTTATAATTCTGCAAAGGTAAAGTAGATTTATCAAAATAATTGGAGGCATGATTCTCCATTAAGGTTAGTGATTGCAGAGACAGGCTGACATGAAACGACTGAACTTTCAATTTGCCTTCCACCCCTTCTCCCTCCCTCTCTTCTCATTCTTCTTCTGCTTCTGGGAAGAAGCCTCAATAGCAGACAAGCTGACATAAGTCCATCACAAGGCACATGGCAAACTTTAATTCAGAAATGTTAATGCTCTGTTAATGACTAGGTGATTCTCTGATAGGAAAGGAAAAAGATCATACTTTTAGCCCAGCACATATTGACAAGTCATGCAGCCCACATCTATTTTAAGGTCATGTCTTCAAATTGGCATCTAATTTGCATATCTTTCCTTTAAACAATTTCCTCACACCCATTTGAAGGTACAAAATCAGTAGGAGGTCCAGAAAGATTTGAAAAAGATGTTTGTTTATTAGTCTCCAGTTTTTGCTTTGTAATATGTACCCATGATTACATAGTTAAAGGAAGCTGAGGGAATTTTCTACATTAGTTCAAATGTGGTAACCATGTTGAAATTTAGAGTCTTAGAACAGAGATTTTTCAACCTGAAGTCTATGATTATATTTCATGGAGCCATAAGAACTTGTATAGGAATATATATGCATATACATATGCATATATATGTTATCTTTAGTTTCCTTTTTTCTTCTGTATATTTTACTTTTAATGGTTAAA
Source organism: Gracilinanus agilis (assembly GCF_016433145.1). Taxonomy (NCBI): domain Eukaryota; kingdom Metazoa; phylum Chordata; class Mammalia; order Didelphimorphia; family Didelphidae; genus Gracilinanus; species Gracilinanus agilis. The sequence continues at coordinate 197,096,871 of NC_058130.1, forward strand.
AATATTATTCTGATGAAGGTCTATGTATTTCATTATATTGCCAAAGGAGTCCTTAATACAAAAAAAAGAAAAGAAAAAGGTCTTCTGTCTTAGAAAGTTTCCCAGAGCTCAGAAAGAGTTTCTTGTAGGGATTATGTGACTTCTTCAGTATCATATAGTATGTTAGAATTCAGAATTATGAGTGGAATCAGGATTGTCCTAATTCTAAGGCCAGCTGACTATTGACTAAGCCATTTTGCTTCATTATTCAACACTTTTAGGACTAGAATTCCTATGGGTGCATTTACCCTCAAGTGACTTTGAGTTTCCTTGGTACAAGAGAATTACTTGGGCAAATAGAAGATTTATTACATTTTCTTAAACAAAGATACCTCTCAGTCATTACCATAAAACACAAAAAGATCAAGATTATTTGCCTAAAAATAATCAAGTAACTATTATGTCATTGCATAGTTACTAAAAGAAAAGGGATAAGGAGCAGAAAAATAAGAAAAGAGGAGTATAGTGTGTTAGGATGATAGATTTATTGTTGGAAAGGTATAGAGATGCCATCTATTCCTATTCCAATATTGAATTGAGGTAAAGTAATATAAAGTAATTATTAAAAAATTCAATACCTTAGCAAATACATTTGTATAGGTGGAGTTCAATCTTAGGTCCTTTGATTTTAAAACCTATGCTCTTTCTTATATAATAGATTGACATCCTATTTCAATGTGACTGCTCAGTTCTCATTGTAAATTATTAAATTATGTGATCTTATCAAAACAATGATATACTGTAAAAATGTCAAAGGTGAGAAATAAAAAAACCTTGGTGATTTTTTTAAAATTCATGGATGGAAGAATAGAATATATCCTAACTACATTCAAATGAGGGAAAGTAAATAAAAGAAGATTGCAAAAGAATCCTAATGAGTATTAGGTCTGATGAAAACAGTATCATGTTAACAATTTCACTAAGACTTGCAATATGGCAGAAGATAGGCATAGACTACTATTTCGCACTATATACCAAGATAAAGTCAAAATTAATACATGATTTATGAATGAAAGATGAACTATAAACAGATTGGGAGATTTATAGATAAAGGAAGAATTTTATCAGATAGGAAAAGAGGACATTAAGAGATATAAATGGCAAATTTTATTACATTAAATTAAAAAAAAGGTTTTACACAAACAAAATTAATGCAACCAATATTAGAAGGAAAACAACAAACGGGAAAAAATTAAAGCATGTTTCTCTGACAAAGGATTCTCATAGATGCATAAAGAACTGAGTCAAATTTCTGAGAATGCAAGTCATTCTTCAATTGATAAATGGTCGAAGCATATGAGTAGGCAATTCTCAAATAAAGAAATTAAAATGATCTATAATCATATGAAAAATTGTTTTAAATCACTATTGACTAGAAAAATGTGAATTAAAACCATTCAGATGTACTCCTTCATACCTATTAGTTTGGCTAATGTGACACAAAAGGAAATGATAAATGTTGGAGGGGATGTGGGAAAATTTGGACATTAATATACTTTGGTGGGGTTGTAAACTAATACTTTCTGATTCCAGTTTCTGTGCTCTATCTGCTGCATCACCTGGCAGCCCAGAGGAGGAAGGAAGGAAGGAAGGAAGGAAGGAAGGAAGGAAGGAAGGAAGGAAGAAAGAAAGAAAGAAAGAAAGCAGGAAATAAGGAAGAAAGACAGATTTAAAATTATTACAATATTTTCCATTATTCTTCTATATCTAATTCTCCTTCCATTTCTATTTTTGAATGTCTTTAGAATGGTATTGCTTAGTTTAATATCTCTACAGTGAAAAATAAAGCTGTTCTCTGGCTCCATCTCCAGTGTTCTCTCCTCATGCTCATGACTTCCTTATGAATAAAGAATAATTCAAATCATTAAATAGTAGGATTTAATCAATATAATGATACTTAAATAGGGGAAGGATCTTTGATTTTGTAATATGGGAAGGTCCTCCGAGGGAAACTACTTTCACAAAGATGTAGCATAATCCTCATAGAATTTTGTAAATTGATGCTAGGGAATTATTTGAAGTTAAGTGACTTGCTGAGAAATCACATAGCCAATAAACTGCCTTAGGCCATATTTTTGCATTTATATATTTCTGATTTGAAGCCTAGAACTTGTAAACTAAGGCACAAACTTTATGGAACTTATGGCTCTGTTTCGCCCATGGGGGAGAAAATACTGAGACCCAAAGAGATCTTTTTCCCTCTTTCTCAGAACAGGAAGTAAATGAGAGAATCAATGCCTTTAAATTAAAGATAATCTTTATGAAGCAAGGACATACATATACATGATAGCAAATTGGTCTATTGTCAAGAAGCACGCAAAATACATTTGACTAGCAGCTACTTTTTTAATTATTAGTGAAAAAAGGCAGGAAAGGGTTGAAAGGAGCCAATCTAGGGAGCTATTTGGGGTGGTATGGGTAGAGAGTTCCCTGGAAGAAGTGACAGATTCCCAGGTGGAAAGGGTAACAAAAACATCTCTGGTATATATTTTTATTATGACAGCAAAATAAGAGACTGAAGTGTCTCAGTCTCAAAGTTTCAGCAATATAATGACCCACTGAGTTTTAGGGTCAGATGTCCTATAATTGAGGACAAGTGATAAATTCAATCAGAAACAGAAATTTTGGGTCCTGACATGTTTACCCAAAGCACAAGGACATTTGTCTAGCTCATCCCAGAGAGACTATTAGAACTGGTATGGAAAGAGCCAATGGCAAATGGAAATCAAATTCAGTCTGATTTCTGAGGACTGAGTGATCTGATTCCCATGGTTGCCTTAACCATGCTGTAATTTTCAGAGAGTTTCTTCAAGTCATTCTGGGTCCCAGGTAAGTAGAATTAGTTTTACACATCTTCATCACACATAGAAGGGCAACTCCAGATAGTTATCAAGATAATTTAATACACATACTCTATCCAGTATATCCCACTGATTCTAATAAGAATCATTATCCTCACCATTGTTGTCATTATTGTCATCATCCTCACCATATTTACATAGGACTTTGTCTTTTACAAAGCAGTCAATAGGAATTATCTCATTTGAAAACATCCCCTGAGATAGTTTATCAAGTCATGAAGCATTTATAAAGTGCCCTTCATGTCCTATGCCCTACACTAATTGGTGACTAGAAAGTGTAGCTGGTATTATCTCAATTTTACAGGAGAGAGAAATAAGACTTGGAGAGATTAAGTATTTTGCACAAGGCTGCATAGAAAGAAGATGGTAGACTCAAAATTAACCTTAGCTCTTCTGACTCAAAATCTACCTCATTTAATCAGTTAAACCTTATGACATTTTCCCTATATATTATCAACTTGACTTAGCCTAGAAAACAATTTCAAACTACAGGAGAAATTATTAAGCTATGCATATCCTTTGGTCTACTAATCCTGTCCTTAGGCATTGATTGTGGAAGCAACAATGAAAAAAAAACAACAAAAAGACTGGAAACAAAGTGGGAAACTGTCTATTGAAGCATCACTTCATAAATTGTGACTTACAAACTTAGGAATGCAATGGATTAATATTTTTTTCTATAAGAAATGATAAATATGAAAAATTCCAAGAAAGATGGGAAGACTAGTTTGGTCTGAAGAGCAGAAATGGGAAAACGATATACACAATTCCAACAAATATAAAGAAAGAAAAAAATACTTCAAAGCAGTCTAGTTAAACGTATCAGGACACAAAGACAAATCTTAGTCGTAGGCAACTGATAATGTTTAGAAGAAAGATAGATGCCTTGTGCAGAAGAATATAGTACATGTCAACTATGATCACTGTCTCGATTTTTTTTTGTATTAATATTTTCTTTGTGCAAGGAAGGTTCAATTTGAGTATCAGTATGGTGTAGGTAAAATTCTTCTGGTTTAGACATAGACTAATATTTTTAAAAATAAAGTATTCTAAATAAAACAAAATAAAATCTATCACAGTATTCTAATAGCGCTAGACTTGGAGTCAATAAGACTGGAATTCAAAGTGTTTTCATACATTCCCCAGTTGTGTGACTTCAAGTAAATTCTTTAAATCCTATGTGCTTCAATTTCCTCATTTATAAAGTTGATAAAATAAGAGTACCTATGTCTCAAGGATATCATGAGGATAAAGTGAATTGATATTCCAAAGCACTTTGCTAACCTTAAATTTCTATATAAAGGTGAGCTACTACTATTTTGATAGATATATGGAACTATTCAGTTTTTCTTCACCTCCTCCACCATTCACATATAATAATATTTGTAGACATTATTCTTATAACTGAAATAATGGGCCTAAATGCTACAGCATGTTTTGTTTTCCAAAAATAAACTGATCTTATTAGTACAATAGATCATTTTGGTTCTTTACTAAATCTTCGCTTAGAAGTGGGGTGAGAATGACATTGACGGGTGAGAATTATCAAGTTTGTGGATTAGAAAAGTGTGAATTAGTCAGTGTCTTCTATAATAAATGTTAGCACTTAAACACTACTTTCCTCTGTTCTAACTGTTTTCCAAACACTAATTAATCAGCATGTTGACAACTATGGGGGTCAATTCATGAAAGAAAGGAAAACTAGATATAGATATATAAAACATTGTTAATGAAATAAATTTTATAATTGACTCATAGTTAAGGAAACATTAGCAGCAAAAAGGTCATTTGTTGTTTGCTTGGCTGCATTTCCAGAATGGGAGATGTACAATAAACCTTTATGAAACCCTCATTCTATCTAAAAATTTCTAGTTGAACCTGAATGTATGAGAGTAGTAGCCAAGAAGGTTTCAGTTCTCAAAAAGAAAATGAAGGTCCCTTGATTCCCTTTTGTATCCCTCTACTTAAATACAAGCTCACATACTCATGATGGTTGGGTGAAAAAGGCAAATTACACTTGAAGACTAATTCTATTTCCAGTAAAATGCTCTCAATTTAAATTCAATATTCTCAAACACTCAATCATGAATGAGTAAAAACAATAAAAGATATGTCAGAAGATATGGTTTTAAGTTCTAACTCTGCCGATTAATATTGTATCAATTATTTAATGTCTGTTAGCCTTAGTTTCCTCATCTGTAATACAGGGTTAACTACAGTGTATTATATAAAAAAGTTAGTGCTAGACTTGCAGTCTTGGCTTCAAGTCCAATTTATGACACGTATTGTCTATATGACCTTTGGCAGTCACTTGACTTCTCAGTGACCCTTGCCACTCTCTAAGACTATAAGTTACAAAAGAAATGTCAATTTGCATTATTAGAGGAAGTTTCTTTAATGGGATTCTCTAAATTAATGACATCTATTCCAGTACTCCAGAGTATTAATATTGTTTAGGTTATTGTATGTAAGATTAAAATTAATATCCAATAACTCCAAGTATTATATTTTATAAAGTTTATTAATAATCACTTGAAATAGAAGAAATAAAAGAACAAAAGTAAAAGCCTGAGTAAAAGTCACCTGAGTGAAATTCTATGCTGGACACTCACCCCACTTCCACAAAAATGCATTCTTAGAGAAAGAGAATGAGAGTGAGGAGCTAAACAAACCTTATCCTCCCTAAGTAAGGACGTAGGTAAACACATAAATGGCATGCTGGGATTTAGAGTCCTAGGGAGCAAAATTCTAATAATACATGTAATCATCTAATAAAATTATGAATGCTCAGAACTTTAGCTCATGACTAAACCAATCAATGAATGCAACTTTATGTCATAATAACTAAGGCAAATAATATATTTATAATAATGTTTTAGTGAATGATTTTATATGTTTAATAACTTTCTTGTACTCCAATGTGATTTTTATATCACTGATGAGAGTATGTATTTTCATGTATATTATATTCTGATTCATAAGAACAATGAAGTGGTTGTATTCAAATTATCACTGAATATTTCCATTGGGTTGCAACCAATTAATGTATTTCATAAAATTATGACTGAATAATGTGATTTTGAATTCACATGAGTACTTCAAGGATTAATTGTTTGCACTAATAAGGACCTAGCTGTATATGGATGAGCTTTGTAGATTGGTTTTTAAAGTGTGTGTAATAAAGATGTTTTTTATCTTTTTAGTTTTTTATATGTGGCTAGTTACACCAAAATCTTTAAAGTTATTATAGATCGTAAGCTACTCTTGAATCATTTTGGCTTATTCCAATAAATAATAAATTACTCAGATATAGGATTATCAAAATAATGTCAACAACTATACAGAATTCCTTTTTAATGTAAGACCCTGTGTATCATTCCCAGTATGAGTGCAGTAAAAACTACTGATATGCATATATTTCTCCATTTTACAAAGCTCCTGATATTAATCATGACTGAGATATCACAAATCAAGTTTTTTTTCTCTAGTGTTGCAGTATTCAAATAATCTTAATTTTGATGTGAACAGAAAAAAGATGCCATGTTATAGGGAAACCTTTGTGGTATTGTTGTAAGATGGTTTTGTTCTGTCACATGATTGTCTATTGCTAGCAAAAAAAATCATAGTGATATTTTGTATTCTCTATATTTTTAAGTCAATTATATGATGATACACCAGTTCTACTCTAGAATATGTCTTATTAAAGTCTACCTTTCTTCTTCATTTGTTCTCATTCATGTTCACCTCTGAATATTGTAGAATATTCTTGTTTCTTTAACATGGATAGGAAAACAGGCACATGGGACAATATTCATCAATTTTCATAGTCATCATTTTTATTTTTGGTTAATAATAAATGTCAACTTTTTTGTCCTCCTTAGCTCTTTGGCATTTATCTTTTCTTTCTTCAGATGCCTAGAAACTCAATCTTTTAATGTCTTCAAAATTATTTTACTTTCAAATGAGTCTTTTCTCTACATGCCTTGTCTAATTCAGCTCTGGTCCTATGTCTTCAGTGCCATTTACATTTACTATACAATCACATATAAGATTGAAATGTGAGAATTCAAATACAGTTGCTGCACAGACACTGATAATTGAAAGATTTTGATATATTATTCTTTACAGTTTTTTTCATCTTTCACCTTTTTGTCATCCTTGTATTTTAATCTTAAATTACCTTGGAATGAATATTTTGTTGGATCACTCAAGTTTTTTTTTCCTCCTCCTGCTTCTCACTGCCTTAGGAGATGATGCTATCCATAATCTTCTACCATTCTACTATTTAATATTTACAATTCACTTTATATTCTAAACTATGTTGCCCTTCCTGTCTTTTCTCTCTACTTAGCAAATAGATTTAGTCATTTTAACAGACTGATGTGTTTCTCAGTCTTCTTTAGTCTCCTCATTACAAGGACTGTTAGGAAAATTGTGGTACATTAGAAAGAATACTGGATCTGAAGTGAGGATAAACTAGAATTGAATCCTTCATATATTATTTATTATTTTTGTGACCTTAGGCAAGTCACTGAACTACTCTGCCTGAATATGCTTACATATAAAAGAAGATTGAAACAGATGTTTTCAATAATCCCTTCTCATTCTACATGTAGGATTTTATGAAATATCTCAAAAAGTATGCTATAGTGAGTGGTCCTTATTTTATTCACTTATTTAAATGAGTTATTCTAAAGCTAATTTCATGTCTAACTTCATTTTTCTAACTTTAAACTTTTTAAAAGTTTTGTAAAAATTTTCATCTTTGCACTGTTTTTAAAACATGGTCTTTTTAAAAAAAGGTGATCTGACTATGCATAACAAACGATTTTAAAAAAATTACTCCTAAATGACTAACAAATCTTTTCCTTCCTTTTAAAGGATAATTAGTTTCATGTTACAGGTAGTTTCTGTCAGATCCAGTGACTACCAATTCTTTTCTTAAAAAAATGATTTATGTATTCCCCAGTAGAAAAATGATCAAAGGAAATGAATAGGTAGTTCTCAGAAGAAGAAATTAAAACTACAATCACATGAAAATAATATTCCAAATTGCTACTGGTTAGAGAAATGCAAATTAAAACAACTTTGATATATAACTTTACCCTATCATCTTAGTTAACATGACCAAGAAGGAAAATGATAAATGTTGAAGGGGATGTGGTAAACTAGGACACTAATTCACTGTTGATAGAAATGAATGCTGATACAATTATTCTAGAGAGCAAGATGGACACTTACTCAAAAGGTCATGAATCCACTTTGACCAAGAAATAACACTACTGAGTCTGTATATCAAAATAGAAAGGGCCTGCTAAGCAGCTTTTTTGTAGTGTGAAATAAATGGGGAATGGATAAACAGGTGGCAGTATATAGTTGTAATGGAATGCTATTGTGCAATAAAAAATGATAAACAGGATAAGTTCAGAAAAATCTGGAAAGACTTACATAAACTGTTGCAAAGTAAAGTGATTGGAACTAGAACAATGTATACTATAATAAAAAATAATATGATGATCAACTGTGAAGAACTAAACTAAACTAAACAAAGCAAATATCTAAGATATCCACAAGGGACACATAATGAAAAATGCTATCTACAGCAAAGGAAGGAACTGTTGAAGTCTGATTACATATCAAAACATATCATACATACACAGGTTTAAGGTAAAGGGCTTGAGCAAAATCTTTTGGGCTTCAAATGAGAAAAAGAAGCCAAGAGTGGCGATCATGATTTCTGACAAAGCCAAAGTAAAAATTAATATGATTTAAAAACACAGGGAAGGCAATTACATCCTGATAAAAGGCAGTATAGACAATGAGGAAATAACAGTGCTCAATATGAATGCACCAAATGGCATAGCATATAAATTCCTAAAGTAGAAAATTGCAGAACTCAAGAAGGAAATAGATAGTAAAACCATACTAGTAGGAGATGTAAATATTTCTCTTTCAGATCTAGATAAATCAAACCAAAAAATAACTAAGAAAGAGGTAAGAGAGCTGAATGAAATCCTAGAAAAATTAAATTTAATAAATGTGTGAAGAAAAATAAATAGGGACAAAAAAAGAATACATCTTTTCAGCTGCACATGGTACATTCACAAAGATTGACCATGTAATAGGGCATAGAAACATTGCAAACAAATGCAAAAAAGCAGAAATAATAAATATAACCTTCTCAGATCATAATGCAATAAAAATGATAATTAGTAAGGGCACCTGGACAAGCAAATAAAAAACTAATTGGAAATTGAATAATATGATTCTCCAAAACCAATTAGTTAAAGAAGAAATCAAAGAAACAATCAAAAATTTTATTGAAGAGAATGACAATGATGAGACATCGTACAAAACTCTGTGGGATGCACTAAGGCAATACTCAGGGGGAAATTTATATCCTTGAGTGCATATATTAACAAATTAGGGAGGGCAGAGATTAATGAATTGGGCATACAACTTAAAAAACTTGAAAGCGAGCAAATTAAAAATCCCCAGATGAAAACTAAATTAGAAATACTAAAAATCAAGGGAGAAATTAATAAAATTGAAAATAAAAGAACTATTGAATTAATAAATAAGACTAGAAGCTGGCATTTTGAGAAAACAGATAAAATAGGCAAAGTACTGGTCAAGCTAATAAAAAAAAAGGAAAGAAGAAAACTAAATTGACAGTATCAAAGATGAAAAGGGAGAACTCACCTGTAATGAAGAGGAAATTAAGGCAATCATTAAAAGCTATTTTGCCCAATTATATGGCAATAAATATAGCAATTTAGGTTATATGGATGAATATTTACAAAAATATAAATTGCCTAGATTAACAACAGAAGAAATAGAATACTTAAATATTCCCATATCAGAAAAAGAAATTGAACAAGCCATCAAAGAACTCCCTAAGAAAAAAATTGCTAGGGTCAGACGGATTCACAAGTGAATTCTATCAAACATTCAAAGAACAAGTAATCCCAATACTATACAAATTATTTGATGTAATAAGCAAAGAAGGAGTCCTACCAAATTCCTTTCATGACACAAATATGGTACTGATTCCAAAGCCAGGGAGATCCAAAACAGAGAAAGAAAACTATAGACCAATCTCCCTAAGGAACATAGAAGAAAAAATCTTAAATAAAATATTAGCAAAGAGACTCCAGCAAGTGATCAAGAGCATTATCCACCATAATCAGGTGGGATTTATACCAGGAATGCAAGGATGGTTCAACATTAGGAAAACTATCCACACAATTGACCATATCAACAATCTAACAAATAAAAATCACATGATTATCTCAATAGATGCTGAGAAAACTTTTGACAAAATACAACATCCATTCCTATTGGAAACACTGGAAAGAATAGGAATAGAAGGTCCTTTCCTAAAAAATAATAAACTGTACATATCTAAAACAATCAAAAAGCATTATATGCAATGGGGATAAATTAGAAGCCTTCCCAATAAGATCAGAAGTGAAACAAGGATGCCCAATATCACCTCTACTATTTAACATTGTACTAGAAACACTAGCAGTAGCAATTAGAGAAGAAAAAGAAATTGAAGGTATCAAAATAGGCAATGAGGACACTAAGTTACTACTCTTTGCAGATGATATGATGGTCTACTTAAAAAATCCTAAAGAATCAACTAAGAAGCTTGTAGAAATAATCAACAACTTTAGCAAAGTTGCAGGATACAAAATAAATGCCCATAAACCATCAGCATTTCTATATATTTCCAACACATTAGGGCAGCAAGAGGTAGAAAGAGAAACACCATTTAAAATAACCCTAGACAATATAAAATACTTAGGAATCTATCTTCAAAACAAGCACAGGAATTATACGAAAACAACTACAAAACACTTTCCAAACAGTTAAAACTAGCTATAAACAATTGGAAAAACATTGATTGCTCATGGGTAGGACGAGCTAACATAATAAAAATAACCATTCTATCCAAATTAATTTACCTATTTAGCAGCATAGCTATCAAACTACCAAAAAACTTTTCTCTGAATTAGAAAAAACTATAACAAAGTTCATTTGGAATAACAAAAGTTCAAGAATATCAAGGGAAATAATGAAAAAAATGTGAAGGAAGGGGGCTTAGCAGTACCAGATATAAAACTATACTATAAAGCAGCGGTCATTAAAATGGTATGGTACTGGCTAAGAGACAGAAGGAAGGATCAGTGGAATAGACTTGGGGTAAGTGATGTCAGCAAGACAGTGTATGATAAACACAAAGAACCCAACTTTTGGGACAAAAATCCACTACATGACAAAAACTGTTGGGAAATTTGGAAAGCAATATGGGAGAGATTAGGTTTAGATCAACATCTCACACCCCTATACCTAGATAAATTCAGAATGGGTAAATGACTTGAGAATAAAGAGGGAAACTATAAAAAAATTAAGTGAACACAGAATAGTATACCTGTCAGATCTCTGGGAAAGAAAAGATTTTAAAACCAAGCAAGAGTTACAGAAAATTACAAAATGTAAAATAAATAATTTTGATTATATTAAATTAAAAAGCTACTGTACAAACAAAAACAATGCAACCAAAATCAGAAGGGAAACAACAAATTGGGAAAAAATCTTTATAACAAAAAACTCTGACAGAGGTCTAATTACTCAAATATACAAGGAGTTAAATCAATTGTATAAAAAATCAAGCCATTCCCCAATCAATAAATGGGCAAGGGACATGAATAGGCAATTTTCAGATAAAGAAATCAAAACTATCAATAAGCACATGAGAAAGTGCTCTAAATCTCTAATAATTAGAGAAATGCAAATCAAAACAACCCTGATGTATCACCTCACACCTAGCAGATTGACTAAAATGAGAGAAGGGGAGAGCAATGAATGTTGGAGGGGATGTGGCAAAATTGGGACATTAATGCATTGCTGGTGGAGTTGTGAACTGATCCAACCATTCTGGATGGCAATTCGGAACTATACTCAAAGGGCTATAAAAGAATGCCTGCCCTTTGTTTCAGCCATACCATTGTTGTTGCTGTACCCCAAAGAGGTCATAGATAAACAGACTTGTACAAAAATATTTATAGCTGTACTTTTTGTGGTGATAAAATCTGGTAAATGAGGTTATGCCTTTCATTTGGGGAATGGCTTGTGATACATGCTGGTGATGGAATACTATTGTACTCAAAGGAATAATAAACTTGGGGAATTCCATGTGAACTGGAAAGACCTCCAGGAATTGATGCAGAGCGAAAGGAGCAGAGCCAGAAGAACATTGTACACAGAAACCAATACACTGTGGTAAAACAGAATGTAATGGACTTCTGTACTAGCAGCAATGCAATGATCCAGGACAATTCTGAGGGATTTACAAAAAAGAACACTACCCACAATCAGAGGAAGTACTGCAGGAATGGAAACACAGAAGAAAAGCAGCTGCTTGAACACATGGGTTGAGGTGGACTTGATTTGGGATTTTGATTCGAAACTACCACACCAATGCAACTATCAACAATTTAGAAATAGGTCTTTATCGATGACACAAGTTAAAACCAGTGGAAATGTGCATTGGTTATGGGGGGGCAATTGGGGGATGAAGGGGAAAGTAAGAGCATGACTCATGTAACCATGTTAACTTTTCTAAAAAATAAAAATTATTAAATAAAAAGCATATCATTTTTCACTTTATTTCCTTCATGAATTTTTTTTACCCTTGTACTTCGGTGTATTGTCTCATAGGTGGAAGATTGGTAAGGGTGGGCAATGGGGGTCAAGTGACTTGCCCAGGGTCACACAGCTGGGAAGTGGCTGAGGCCGGGCTTGAACCTAGGACCTCCTGTCTCTAGGTCTGACTCTCACTCTACTGAGCTACCCAGCTGCCCCTCTTCAGGAATTTTTAATGAAATATATCATGTGTCTTCCACCACAACGTGAGAAATATGAAAATATATATTGCATAAAACCACTTATAAAACCTGTATCAAACTATGTACCACCTCAGGAAGTTAGAGGAAGGGAGAGAGGGAGAAAATCCAAATCCTAAAATGTCATAAAATATTTGTAAAACTTTGTTTCTACATACCTGAAAAATAAATAAATAAGGATTTACGTATGAAAATGTGTACTCTTTAAGTCTTTGTTTTGTCTTATTCCTTATTCTTGAAGCCTAATTTTGAAAATATTTTTCATCATTTTCATATTCAGCTGGCACTGAAGTTACTGAATATCAGTATGCATTGTTTTGATTTGCATGATATTAACAAATTCTTTGTAAAATGTATCTCCTTTATCTTTAGCAATAGATATATGCATAGATTACAATTACTTTCTGTATGACATATTTGTAAATAATAACCATGAGCTCTTCAATATGAGAAAAAAATACGCCTCACAAAATAATGTTTCTTGTTGCCTTTAAACAAACAGACAAATCCTTTCAACTTCTTTATGTCACATCTTCAAAGAAAAACTGAGTTCTCTTTTCAATTAGCTGTGACTTCTTTTCATCCTCTTGTTTTGTGAATAGTGAGAATGCCAAAACTGAGATTGATATGATTCATTCCACTAGAATATTGTGCTACTTGCTGGTCATTGAACATGCATTTCCCATTTAGAATATCATTAGCAAAATAATCTTAAAACTATAAAAACTGTTGTTTTTTATTATCCTCTTTCATTCTTTCTACTGCTATCATTTCTGTATAAGCAGAAGAGTCTATAGAGGATTATGTATCATTTTGTATTTTTTTTAGTATTTTCAATTTCTGTAGGAAAATTCTTCATTATCAACTGGCCACCATACTGGAAATGAGCCCCTCTGTATATACCCATATTGTTCCTTAGAAAGAAGAATTAATTACAAAATCTAAACAGTGAGAATTTGAGCTTTACTTGAATAGCTTTACATAACCAAATTCAACTTCTATGACAGAATGAAAGATCACAGTAATAAATCCTACACAAACAACATTTCAATAGGTCTTTAAAATTTTCAAAACTTAATTTTATTTATTTATAAACAAGTAAACTAAGGATCAAGTAATTCAAGTGATTTACCAAAGGTCACACTAATAAAGTGCTGGGCAAATTAACTTGGAAAAAAGTAAAACAATAAAAATAATTGAAATATACAATATGCCTAAAGTTGAATCTTGTTTTAAAAAAAGTTTTAATAGTCAGTAAGTTCTCCTTTAGATGGAATCATGTATTTTATTGATTTGACTTTGGGCACATGTTCCTAAGCCTAGATTAGAATTATCAAACTTTTTAGTTGGTATATAGTCTGAAAACAGTCATTATAATATGTAAATCAATTATATATAAGTAAAAAAAATAAGAAGAAATGATAGGAGAAAGCTCATTTAAAATTAATAGATAATATATAAAAATATGTGGGAAACAATTTACCAATGTATATTTAAGACCAATAGAGATGCAATGAAAAAAAGTGTTCCTTAAAGAAATAAAGGGGACCTCAAATAAAAGGAAGGATTTTCATTTATTTTGTCTGGGCAACATCAAAATGATAAAAATAATGAGGCTGTGTAAATTAATTTATAGATGTGTTTTAGTGGTCAAGCTACCAAGGGGACACTTTGTAGGACTAGACAAAATAATTTAGAAAATTATTTGGAGGCAAAAATCTAAATTATCAAGGGAAATAATTAAAAGAGTATGTATAAAAGGGGTTAGCATATTCAATCATAAATTTATACCATAAAAAAGTAGTCATCAAAGGTAGTATTTAATATTTTAAGAAAGAAATAGGTAAATTGAATCAAATATATAAGGAAAATCACAAATAACTGAAGTATATAAGTCAGTGCTGGATTAACTCAGAAATATTAATTAATTGATAAAAACTATATTTGATAAGAATTACTGGGAAAACTAGAAAATAATGGCAGAAATTACATTAAACCAATATCTTTAACCATGTATTGTAATAAATTCCAAATATAGATCACGTTAATATTTTTTAAAAGTCACACCATTAAAAAAATTGGAAAATGATTGACAGAAATTATATTTAGACCAGCACCTTGCACTGTTTTACGAGTTCTACATAGATTTTACTTGAATATCAAAAGTTGCATTATTTACATATTTAAAAGAATATAAACTTAGGTAGCTTTAGTAGTTAAAACTGGGGTCAGGGTAACATTTTTAGTACAAAGAGAGAGACAACCACAAAATATAAAGTGCAGAATGTGACTAATTTAAATTAAAACATTTGCACATAAAAATGATACAACTAAAATAAGAATGGAAGAACATATATATATATATGCATATATATATATATATATAATCTATTTCCCAATGGATAAGTAGTGAATGTATATGAACATATAATTCTCAAATGAAATTCAAACTATAAAGAAATTACATAATAAATAGCTTCAAATCACCAATAGTAGGAGAAATATCAAACAAAACAACACTGTGATTTTGTTTGACACTCAGAAAATTTTCAAAGATAGTAAAAGATGAAAGCCTATTTTTTAAGAATTATACTGGGGTTAGAATTAAGAATTTGTCCAAATATTCTGGAAACCAATTTAGAATTATGCTATGAAAATGAATAAAATGTTCATAGCCTTTACCACAGAGATACTATTTAGAGATATATTCTAAAGTGCTCAATTATAAAAATAAAGGTCTTATATACATCAAAATATTTCTATCATAGATTTTGTAGGTGGAAAGAAATAGAAACAAAGTGTTTGACCACAAATTAGGTAATGAGGTATCAAATTATGATATATGTATGTGATAGAATATTAATGGATTTTAAGAAATTATGAATACATCTAATACAAAGTGTAAGATGACTTATGAACTGATGTAGAGAAGTAATCATAATCAGACAAATAATACATAGTCACTACAAAAATGGAAATGAAAAGAATAACAACCAAAAACTCAAACTAAATCCAGTGAAAACAGCTTTAGTTGAGCTTGGCCCAGTGAAGGGACACAAAAATACAATTTCATAATGACAGGAATTAAATATTTTGTTACATTCAGAAGTACTACATTTTTGATGTACTACATTTTATGCATATCATATTACTATATTTGATCTCTAAGTTATGTATATGCATATATTATTCATAGTCATATATAATTATATATACTGTAAATTCATATTGAAGACATCAAAAGTTATATCTATATAGGTAGTTATATACACATATCTATATTTCTAGATATATATGTAGGCATATGCACATACATGTTCAATGCATGCATGTATATAAATTAATATCTTTGACTGATATAATATACAAAGTACTATCATAAATTTATACATAACATACACAAGGAATTTCCAGTGCACAGGGGCAACTCATTCCTGTAAAAAGGGATTCTTTGATTTCTTTAATTTAATGGGGGACCTGGAGGTCCTCTTACCATAGAGATGTGTAGAGATTAACCAGCCCACTGTGACAGGAAGTAGGAACTGGGGAGTCCCCTGCTGAGTGAGCATCAGCTGTAGGCTGTCAGTTGCTGACAGTTAGGAGAGTCAGTTACTGACAGTTGGTGAGTCAGTTGAGGACAGTTTGGGCTGGTAGATGCAGGGAAGTTGGCTGTTGGGCTTGGGTTGGTCACTGGTGTTTAGTTGTGGGAATATAAAGGTGAACCTCAGTTTACTGAAAGAGTTTACTGAAAGCAGGAAGTCTGTCTCTTATGCAAGGTTCTGTTGTCAGTTGGCTACTGACAGTTTGGGCTGCGGTAGAAAACTGAATGGAGTGAGTGAGTGGTAACTGTCTATTATTTTAGGGAGTTAGGTAGTTAGTGAATCATTTATAGATAGTATAGGTTAGATAGGCCTGGTATTTGCCAGGTAAGAAGAAACTATCCTCAGAAAACGGTTAGAGATAGTTATTAGGAATTTTAGGTAGTATTAGCAATTTTAGGTATATTTATAGGGTATAAGATTAGTAATCTGTCTTTTCTCTTTTCTATATTTCCCTCCTTTATTATATTCTTTTACTATCTCGATTTTAATTAAACTAAATTGTTAATTGTTAAAAGATGCTAGAAGTTTTCTTTTCTCTGGCTTAAAGGGATAATATTAATTTACAACTCTGCTATATTCTCATTAAAACTTAAATTATTAAAAGCTACTCTCTTATTTTGTCAAAACCTCTATTTTAACACTTACAGTATATAACACATACAAATATACATACTTATGCATTAGCCTATATGTACACAGGTATGTATGTATATCTGTATGTATATGTATAAATATTTAGTAAAAAATATATGTTAAAAGGTATCAGATTTTAAAAAATAAATCAATGTCATCAAGATTTTGGGAACAATTTTCACATGATGAAGATGAAGAATAAAAGACTGCAAAGGTTAACTCTAGAATGAAAGCCATGGAGTTTAATGAGATGTTGAAAATACATATTATTCACACTAAAAATCAACAGATTTGATAATGTGGCTAAACCATAAGTTCCTATCTAGAAAAGGAATCTACTTCTTTTCCCTCACCACTATAATTACCAAATACATAGTCATAGACTTTATTATTTCTCTTTTTAGAATGATTTTAAGCTCTTTCACCACCTTTCTGAACTTCATGTCCAAGTGAGCTGATCTTCAGAGAAATTTTCCCTCTATGATGTATAGTTGGAAAATCTTGAACACCTGGAATTGCATTGCCCAGGATTCCTTTCTGTATTACCCACAATTCCTTTTCCTTTCTGTTTACATGTGTATTTTGTGTGATTGTATATAAGTTTTGGGTAATGCCCCTCTAGCTCTCTCTTCCATGTGAAGTGAGAGCAGAACATTCTCTGTGTTCTCTAGCTCTCAAGTTAAATATTATTAAATCTCTATAAATATTATACTTTGGAGATGTTGAATATTAATTTTAAAATCCACAATGATGAGGTGACTGTCAATAGACCTCTGGAACTAGAGTCAGAAAGATCTAAGTTCAAATTTAGTCTCAGATATTTTATATCACATTGGACAAGTCACTTAACTTCTGTTTGACCCAATTGTAAAATGGGAGACATAATAGGACTTATTTTTCACTTTGCCTTCCTTTCTTCATCATAAAGTTAGGCAAATGAAGGTAATTTCATATGACCTCCTCTACTCATTTGCATATGTAAAAATCAGATTACACTTGCAATAAGCTGTCATGTGACAATGAAACTGTGCTAAATGCTATACGTGATACTTTTGAATAACTTTTGGGGTAAATTTACAAGGA
Organism: Gracilinanus agilis; assembly: GCF_016433145.1. Taxonomy (NCBI): domain Eukaryota; kingdom Metazoa; phylum Chordata; class Mammalia; order Didelphimorphia; family Didelphidae; genus Gracilinanus; species Gracilinanus agilis. The sequence continues at coordinate 197,115,000 of NC_058130.1, forward strand.
TCATCCTTTATATTCCAATGGAATTTAACTTCTTAATAGGATCTTAGTGATATACAGGGCAGGAAATCATAAATTGAAAATTATAAAAAAGATATTTTCAATTCAAATAAAAATGTTTATCAAACACTTAACTATGAACAAGAATTATGTCAGGTTGTGTAGAGTGAAAAAAAATTAGCTATGATCTCTGATATCAAGAAGCGTACAATATTACTGCTTTCTAACAGAAATAGCAGTTAGGTAGAATACTGCAAATAATATGTATACTTAATTTCAGTAAAACATTTGAAAATACTCTCTTTAAATTTATATATTATCTGATGCAAAAATAAGATGAGTATAACCAAGAGAAAAAAATTGTGTAATAACAAATTCATAAAGACAAACAAGAGGCAACTGTGGCTAAGTGGTTAAGAATATTGTAGTTGGAGACAGGAAGACTGAGTTCAAATCCAGTTGCAGATACTTTCTATCTATGTAACTTTGGGCAAAGCATTTAACCTCTATGTGTCTAGGAGACAGCTAGGTGGTCCAGTGTATACCATGTTGGACCTTGAGCAAGGAAGACTAGAGGTCAAGTCCAGACACACAGATTTCTTCACTGTGTGATTCCAGGCAACTCACTTAACCTCTGATCGACTGACAATTTACTGGAGGAAAAAAAATGGCAAACCACTCCAGTATCCTTGCCAAGAAGATCCCACAAACAGTATGAAGGAGTCAGAGAAGACAATGTCTGAACAACAAACAATATTAAGACTTTAAAATTCTAATCCACACATTGAACAGTTTTTGATCAGTAACTGTGATGAAGTGTGTTATGCACATCATGACAGAAAGGAAAACGATTCCAGGTATAGATTTGAGGCATCTCTTTATAGCCAATGTGTGTTTTATTTTGCTTGACCATAAAAAATTGTTACAAAATTTAGTCTTGCCTTACATCCTGGAAATGGGGAGGGAAGAAGATGAAGGGCCATGCCCTAACCTGAACCTCATTGCTCAAGGAGACAACCTACTATTCTGGAGAGCCATGCTCACCAAGAGTAAAAAATTATCAAGATATAAGAGGAAACATGTACAATAAAACAATTTTTATGAATAACAAGGGTACAACCAAGCAAATGTTATCTTACTTTAATGGGATATGAACATTTCTGAATTCACCTAAAGTAAGACAAGTTATTGTCCTGGATTATGCTGTAAAAATGAGAAAAGTACATTAAGATAACCTCTAAGAGGCCACTCAGAAAAAGCTGAGTTACAGGTTGTACTATCTATTTAACCAACAACTTCAGCTCCAGAATTTGAACTTCCTACTATCAATTCTATCAGGATGAATATTTAGTGTTAGGCAAAGATAATTTAATTTATCTCCTCAAAAGACACCATAAGAGCTCAATGTAGGAGTGGTTATTCTCCAATACCCTGGAGCCATCTGGCTAACCTGGACTGGACATAGCCCTAAGAATGTCCTTTGAGCAGGGCATGGTGTAGCATCTGGAAAAGTTGTTGAGGTCAATATTGTGACCATAAGCTAAGCACTGATATAAGGGCCAGTGCTTAAATCTGATTTTTACAGCTGCCCCAAGAGTCATCAGTGCTATTCAGGGCCTGCCTCAGCTTCAATTACTTCTTAGTCTCAGAGCAGGGAAAATGATGTGGCCAAAGGCATTCTGGATTACCTTTGCAATAACATGTGGAGATAGGCTAAGTGTAGAAGGGACCAAACTGCTCCTATTCTGAATGCTTCTTTCCTTCAACTTCCAAACACCATGAGATGGGAACAAGTATAAAATCTGGATATAATAATAATAATAATAATAATAATAATAATAATAATAGCAATAGCTGACATTTACAAAGTGATTTTGCAAAGTGCATTATATGTATAAGAACTCCTTAGGACAATCTTGGCATTAGATGAGTAAAGGCAAATGACTAGCTCAGGATCACACATCAAATAAGGGTCTATATCTGGCTAAGTGTCTATCTAGCCATCTCAATCATAATCTTTGAACCTTCAGAAATAGTAAATTTGTGTTTGAAAATATATTTTTTCCTTCTCTATTGCTTCTGAGGTTGGCGGAGGGACAGAAGTCATGACATAATACAAAAGGAGGCAGATTTTAGCTCAATTTTAGGAGCTATTGAGAGCCAGTCAGTTGAGATTACGTCAGACCTTGAAACATTCAACTATGTGATATTGGGAAAATAATGATCCCAAGCCAATGGTCTCCAAGCTGTTTTCTTTCTTTCTTTCTTTTTTAAACTCTTAACTTCTGTGCATTGGCTCCTAGGTGGAAGAGTGGTAAGGGTGGGCAATGGGGTTCAAGTGACTTGCCCAGGGTCACACAGCTGGGAAATGTCTGCGGCCGGATTTGAACCTAGGACCTCCAGTCTCTAGGCCTGACTCTTAATCCACTGAGCTACCCAGCTGCCCCTCCAAGCTGTTTTCATAGTGCACTCCTGTCAGCTAAATGTTTTGTTTGTCTATAGCTTAGATGAATATAACACTCTAGCAATATTTTACATTATAAAACATACAAAATGGACATTAAAAAGTAATAATGTTGAAATAAAAATTTTTTTAAATATTTTAATTATTAATGGTACAAAAATGGTATTAGTATTATGCTTTCACTTAACCCTATTTGCCTCAGTTCCTCACCTGTAAAATGAGCTAGAAAAGGAAATAGCAAACCACTCCAGTGTTTACAAGAAGAAAATCCTAAATGGGATCCCAAAGGCCCACCTGACTGAACAACACAAAGTACACTCATTATATTGTAAGTAGCTAACTACTTGTGTTGTCATATTCATTTCTTAGAATTATTTTAATTTTGGGAATGGTAGTCATCATATCTGAAATTTTAAAAACAAAGAGGATTTTATGAAATGTAAAGTGTCTGCATTCAATTCTGTGGTTCATTTGTACTGCAAAATACCAATAACATATTATTTACAAAAAATAGTTTAAACTTCAGTGCAAAATGCAATAAAATTTTTTCAAAGTAACTAATTCCATGAAAATAGGTATCTTCATGAGGGCATTTTTGAAGAATACTTTTTTTCTTTTGAAATGCACAAAAAGTTCTGATTTAAGAAAAAGACTTATTCATCGTGTTTTTTTTCTTTTACAGGTATTGTGGCAAAAAGGCCTACCTTTTTCAGTTTTCTTTGGAACATATATTACTGGGCAGTGATGGTGGGCTACTTGAGATAGTCTAATTCTGAGACATTAATTATCAAATGGTATTGAAAATACTTCATGAAAGTGAATTTATTCATATGTGTGCTGTGTTGAGGGACTTGTGTAATTAGAAAATCTTGAACCCTTGAACTTCATCCCCCAGAATTCTTTTCCCTTTGTCCACGTACTGTCCTTTTGGAATGTTTATAAGTTTTCTGTAAGTCCTCTCTCTTGCTCTCTTCTCTCGTGACCGCAGCTGAGTTCGTTCCCTTTTAACTCTAGCTTTTTATTTTAGTTATTATTAATAAATCTTATTAAATATAATACTTGTATTTGGATATTAAATTTTAATCTTATAGACTTCAGACAGTATAGGAATGAGGTGAGCCCTCATGCTTTAAACAATTTTCCTCTACTATCAACTTGCTAGGGTTGTGAATTACTGACAGAATAGGTGAGAAATTTCACTCTTTAGTGATTTAGTGTCACTTGTGTAAAACCTTATAAGAGAAGTGGTAAGCCTATGGACTGTAACAGTAATCCAAATTTTGACAATAATTATAACTCTAGGTAGTTCAATATTTTAAATTACAATGCTTCTTCTGAGAAAAGAGAATGTTACTCGTTATTCTAAATCTTCAATGCTAACACTCACTATACTTCACCCTGAAGCTGTGAACTTTGGAATACAATTTTAATCAAATTATATATAGACAAGAGAGCTACAAAATATTTGCCCTTGGCCATGCACACACTATGAGTGGGCTTGACAAGGATTATGCTTTTCTCCTTTTCTTTTTTCTTATGGTAGAGGAAGAGGAAGAAAAAAAGTAATTTTGTTCTTTGAAAATATTTTTTAAACTATATTATCAAGAAAAAACATCTGCCCCTCAAGATAAGATGTTGAAATATAAGAAGGAAGATAGTACAGTTTGGAAAATTCATCAGTTAAGAGTTCTGAATCTTCAAGTAGCAGTCATACTTATCAAAATGCTGGATAAAAAAGCTGGAAAGGAAAGTTAACAAAATAGAGATCAAAACTATAATTCCAAATTATCTCAAATGTCTGAAAAGTGGATTAAAACAAAAAATATAAAATACAATAGTATACATATGAAGCTCTATATTTAGGTTCTATTCCTCTTTATATATCCATGAAACTTCATCAGCTCCTGTGATCTGAAACATATACATAAGCTGCTTCTACTTGAGTTAACAGGATGTCATAGTGGGAAATATACCGGACAGAATATTAGAGATTTTATACTCAAATTACAATGCTGAAGATTACTATTCATGTTACTTTGGCTGACTCCCTTTGTCTCTTTAAGTCTCAAGTTCCTCATCAGTAAAACAGAGATTATAATAATTATGCTACCTAACTCACAGGAAGATATATGGTATTTCCTTCTGGGAGTCGAAGCATCATTATTAACTACCTTCAAAGCCACTTAAGAGTTGTATTTGCTTAACAAAATAATACCGTTTTATTGATCCATGCTGTTTTGAACTATCTTGATGTAATTAATTATCCCTTAAAATGAAGAACACTCAAGCTAAAATAACCCTTTAGAGTTAATTTCATGTATCTAATTTTATTAGAGCTGTGACTTCATTACTTCATTATTAGAGTGAGGAACTTCCTCTACCAATTCCAATGGTACCTTTTATGAAAACTATAACTTTATAAAAGGTTTCATGGTATACCAGAATTTTGACTTGCTTCAATTTACTTTAATTGGCTTGCCCATTCTCATACATATAGAATGTATCTTAGGAAGAACTTGAATTCAGCTCATCCAAAGTCAGAAGCAAGTTTTCTTTGAAACCACTTAGAACCATAATTTGGTTCCATTAACTTAAATAGAAACTGCAAGCCAATAACAATTCTAGAGATGGTCTGTATATTACTTTTCAGGACAAAACAAGAAATGGAATTAGGTAGTGAGGAAGGACTCTTATGCTGGGTCACCAAAATTTAAAAGGTAAATTTGCTTCAAGGTGGTTAGGAAGCTAAGTGGATAGTCATGCCTGAAGATGGGAAGCTTTGGGTTCAAATCTGGTCTCAGACACTTTCTAGCTATGTGACCCTAGTTTAAATACTTTCAATTATTCTGCAAAAGGACTGAAAAAAGGCTACTTTTCCTGCTTTGAATATTGAGTTTAAATCTTATAGTCTTTCCATACATAGCAGGACAATCCCTAGAAACTCATTGCTGAGATACTGTTATAGAAACAAGATGGTCATTTTGTTTTGCTTTTAAATATTAAAAATAAAAGAACCTGAATGCTCTTAAATATTTATAACAACTCTCTTTGTGATAGTAAAGAACTGGAAATTGAAGGGAAACTCATAAATTGGGGGATGGTTAACCAAGTCATGGCCTATGATTGTGATAGAATACTACTGTACCATAAAACATGAGCAGATTAATTTTGGAAAAATCATAGAAAGACCTATATGAAATTATGAAAAGTGAAATGAGTGGGACCAAGAAACAATATATATAGCAACAGAAATATTGCTTGAAGAGTGATTTGCAAAGGGCCATTTCCAGAGAAAGAACTGACAGACAGAAATAAAGAAGGTATAGTTTTATATATACATATATATGTTTATTTTTTGTCAAATGATGCCTTTTCTAGTGGAAGGAAGGAGAAAGCTAACTAGGTATTTTAATGTAACAAATTTATTAATTAATTAAAGATCTTTTGATATTTTTTACAATAGAGATCAGCTCAGTGACACAAGAATTAAATTGCATCTTTCGGGAAAACTAGAACAAAAAATAAAATTGTAATGATATTTCATTTATATAACCTAATGATCTCTTCTTTAAATAAAGGGAAAGAAGGGGGCAGCTGGGTAGCTCAGTGGATTGAGAGCCAGGCCTAGAGACGGGAGGTCCTAGGTTCAAATCTGGCCTCAGACACTTCCCAGCTGTGTGACCCTGGGCAAGTCACTTGACCCTCATTGCCTACCCTTACCACTCTTCTGCCTTGGGCCAGTACACAGTATTGACTCCAAGATGGAAGGTAAGGGTTTAAAAAAAAAAAAAAAAGAAAAAAAATAAATAAATAAAGGGAAAGAAAATGAAGCATGTTTTCTTGCAAAGGATCTAAAAGTGTCTTCTTATTTCTGACCACATATGTACATGTGTTCCTGAGCAAAGGGACTAGAAAAGAAAATAAAACACATTGAAGCTAACAATAGAATATGCCCTGACCCCCTTAAAACCCACAGACTCCAACATGTCTCTAAAGCATTACCCAATTCCTCCCTTGGAAAATTAGGATTTTTTTCTCCTCCTGGAAAAACAAATCATTAATTATGATTTAATTCTATGCAAACCAAAAAATAATTCATGAATATTTGTTAAGTATTTTATTCCAGCCATTGTGGTAATGCTTATGGATAAAATTATAATAATAAACATTTTTGAAAAAGTGAAAATAATCTATGCTCCAAGGAGTTTATATGCTAATGAGAAATAATAACTACTATCCAGGGGGACTGAGGATAGGCTTCCTTGCAGCAGGAAGCATGGGTGCTGAGTCAGGAAGAGTATTCTGGCCATGAGGGACAATCAGTGGAAGGGAATGGAGATATGAGGTAAGGTGTTGTATATGGGGGAGGTGGGAAAGACCATATAACTGGACCAAAGAGTTCCTGAAGGAAATTGATATATTAAAATACCAAAAATATAGAAAGGGTGAAGTGTGTAAATAGACTTAGATGCACAGAAGAGTATATATTTGATTATAAAAGTATATATAAGGAGACAATGTAGTTTTTTTAATAGGGGGTATAGAAAAATAACTTTAGCAATTATATAGAAGGTGGATTTAAAATGGAGAATGGAATCACCAGAGCAGAGAAGAAGCCCCTTCAGTGCAGAATAGCCCAAACCCACAGATCAAGCAAATAATCAGAGGAACAAGATTACAGCCAATGTCACGCGGAAAAGAAGGAAAAAAATATGAGTAAACAACAGATAAAAAAGAAATTTCAATTGACAGCTTCTATCCAGGTAATGAACAAAGAACAAATGGAATAGAGGAGGAAAAAGGAATACCAAGAAAAAATGCAGAAACTCTAGAGAATTTGACTCGGGCTTTGAAAGATGCAAAACACAATTCAAAAAACAAGTAAGACAGGCTGAAGACAATTGGGGAAATAACTTAAAAAACAAAATAAGTCATCTGGAAACAATGCTACATGAACTAAACTTATAAAATAGTATCTTAAAAGCCAAAATTGACCAGCTTGAAAATGAGGAAAAGAAAGTGAAGGATGACCTACAAAGAAAAACAGATCAGAAGGAGAAGGATGATCAAGAAGCCAGGGATGAAATTTTGTCCTTAAAAATTAGAATCCAACAACTAGAAGGAAATTACTTCACTAGGCAGCAAGAGTCAATAAGACAAAATCAAAAGAATGAAAAAATTGAAGAAAATATGAAACACCTCATTGATGAAATCACAGACCTAGAAAATAGGTCCAAAAGAGACAATTTAAAGATTATTGGACTACTGGAAAATCATGACAAAAGCAAAAAACCTGGACATCATTCTACAGGAAATTATGCAAGAAAACTGCCCTGAAATTGTTGAACAAGAGGGAAAAGTGGAGACTGAAAGAAACCACAGATCACCTCCTGCATTTAATCCCCAATTGACAACACCCAGGAATGTTATAGCCAAATTCAAGAACTACCAGACCAAGGAAAAGATAACACAAGCTGCTATGAAGAAATCATTCAAATGTCATGGACCCACATTTAGGATAACACAGGACCCGACTACATCCACACTGAAGGACCAGAAAGCATGGGAACTGGGTATACAACCAAGAATCAGCTATCCAGCAAAATTTACTCTATTTTTGCAGGTGAAAGTATGGTCATTCAATAAAATAGAAGATTTCCAAGAATTCCTAAAGAAAAGCCCTGATTTAACAGAAAATTTGATTCCCAAACACAGAACTCAAGAAAATCACCAAAAAGTAATTAAGAAAGGGGAAAAAACCAAAGCAAAAAACTTTTTAAGGGACATATTAAGTTCAAATGATTTGTATTCCTATAAGAAAAGATATTGGTAACTCTTAAAAATTATTATCATCAGGGAAGCAAGAAGAAATATACTTAGAGGGAACAGCGACAAATTGTATAGGATGAAATGTTATATATATAAACTGGAGATAAAAAAGAGAACACTAAGAGAAAAGGAAAAGAATTAAAATGAGGTAATTTCATATTTCATAAAAAAGCAAATAGGGAGGGAGGAAGAAGACAAATACAATGGAAGGGTGAAAGAGGTTGGAAACAGTCTCCAAGAAAAATTTTAATCATTATAGTGGGAAGGGTCAGAAAGGTTCAAGTGGAAGGAAAATGTCCAACTTCAAATTCAGTCATCATCATCATCATCAATATCATCAATATCAATATCTATATCAACAGCAACAGCAACAACATCAACAATATCATCATCAACATTTTCAACATCAGCATCAACAACATCATTAACATCATCATCAACAATAGTATCAACATGCAGATCAACACCAACAGCAGCATCAACATGCAGATCATCAATCTCAACATCATCACCAAAATCATTAACATCTTCATCAACAACATCATTATCACCAACAACATCAAAAACAACATCATCCATGTCATCAAGCTCACCATCATCAACATCATCAACATCAACAACATCAACATGTAATTATCTATCTTTCCCTGATCCAGGAAATATTTTTTCTGTGTGGCCTACCCTAATAGTAATTTACGTAGAGTACTGAACGAGAGCCAAAAGACCTAAACTCTAGGCTTGAGTGCCACTATGTGTCCTTTGGGGGTAAAAAGAAAGCCTTCTTTTTCTTGGACTCAGTTCCCTCATTTACATATGAGTGAAGCTTACCTGGACTCAGCATTAAGTAAATCAACTAAATCAAAGAATAAACAAGGTGTAAACAAGAAAAAAAGAGTTTTTTAATGGAACAACAAAAAAAGAAGAGTAGGTACACTTATGAGGAGCCAAGACAATTATACAAAAAATCAAGCCATTCCTCAATTGACAAATGGTCAAGGGACATGAATAGGCAGTTTTCAGATAAAGAAATCAAAATTTTCAATAAGTACACAAAAAACTGTTCTAAATCTCTCGTAATTAGAGAAATGCAATTCAAAGCCATTCTGAAGTGCCATCTCACACCTAGCAGACTGGCCAATATGACATTAAAGGAAAATAATAAATGTTAGAGAGGATGTGGCAAAATTGGGATACTATTGCATTTCTGGTGGAGTTGTGAACTGATCTAACCATTCTGGACAGCAATTTGGAATTATGTGCAAAGGACTTCAAAAGAATGCTTACCCTTTGATCCAGTGATATTATTGCTGGGTTTGTGCCCCAAGTTCATAATAAGGAAAGGAAAAATATGTGTAGGAAAATATTTATGGTTGCACTTTTTATAGTGGAAAAAATTGGAAAATCCTTGATTGATGAATGACTGAACAAATTGTAGGATCTGATGGTGATGGAATATTCTTGTGCTGAAAGAAATAATGAACTGGATATATTCCATGTGAACTGAAAAGACTTCCAGAAATCAATGAAGAGTGAAAGGAGGAGAACCAGGATAACATTGTACACAGAGACTGATACATTATGGCACAATCAAATGTAATGGACTTCTCTACTAGCAGCAATGTAATGACCCAAGACAATCGAGAGGTAACTTATGAGAAAGAATGCTATCTATATCCAGAGAAAGAATTGTTGGAGTAGAAATGCAGAAGAAAATATATGATAATCATGTGGTTTGATGGGAACATGAATTTTGACTTCAAATGTTTACTCTATTGTAAATATTAATAATATAAAAATAGGTTTTGAACATGTATAACCCAGTGGAACTACTCTTCAGCTCCAGGAGAGGGGAGGGGTGGGGGGAAATCATGAATCATGTAACCATGGAAAACAACCCTAAATTGATTAATTAATTAATTCTTTTAAAGCCAAGTAAATAGATAATTTGTTTTTTTTAAGAAAAAAATAATAATACAGAGTATGAAGCAACTTGAGGTAGGAAAAAACAATTAGAAAGTTATTGTATCAGTCCAAGAAAAGGGTAATGAGAGCCGAACTTTTAGTGCTGTCTACGTGAGTAGACAGAAGTAGATATTTATGTGAAGTGCCGTAGACTTAGCAAATGATCATATATGTGAAGTGTGAAAATAGGTAATGGAGGGCACCAGGGATGTTACAATAAATCTAAATAGTTGTGGGTACACACACTGGGTTGTAAGAGAGACTGGACCAGGATGGGAAGACCAGAGTTCACTGGATTAACACAGGAATGGCAGTTGGTCTTAACTGTCACCCAGCTTTACCTAGACCAGAGTCTAGAAACAAGCAGGCAAGGTAAAAGGGTTTAACTGGTTTAATTATGTTCAACTAAAAGGTGGGAAAGAGATTTCTATACTTAAAACCTAATGACAAAACCCCAGGGCAAGGGGAGGACTTCTCTACTCTAATCTTAGTGATCTAGCAGACAGAGCCCAAAGGAGCAGTAATGAAATCACTGGGAGCCTGCATCAAACCTGGTTCCTGCCAGGCTTGATCAGCACAGCTAAGGGCTGAGGGTGGCTTTGGGATTTCTCACAGTAATCCACTGATGATCTCTGGATGTCAAAAGCCAAGGTATCTAAGTAGAGAGGGTGTGCTTGAGATGCTGTCCACCAGATCCCAAACTTCTCCTCTTTTCTTAGTGCTGCTCTGTTGTTCTTATCCTCTTTGCTAGATGCCACCACCACACAGGATCCCAGGGAAATCAGGATGCAGGGTGTCCTTTACTCTGAGATCTCCCAGGGCTAACAACAGTTTGATGCCAACCCCTAATGGAGTCTCTCTCAGAGCACAAGCAACTTCTTCCTGCTCCTTCATTCCATCTTGGAATGCTCCAGCTCCTTCCTGCTTGGTACATCCTTAATACTAATACATTGAGTATGACATAGTAGTCATGAACTCAACTTCCTCAAAAGATAGTGGGACAGAGGAAGCTGGGGAGCTCAGTGGATTGAGAGTCAGGCCTAGAGATGGGAGGTCCTGGGTTCAAATCTGGCCTCAGACACTTCCCAGCTGTTTGACCCTGGGCAGGTCACTTGACCCCCATTGCCTACCCTTAAGGCTCTTCCACCTAGGAGCCAATACACAGAAGTTAAGGGTTTAAAAAAAATAACAAATTAAAAAAAATTTTAAAAAAGATAGTGGTGCCCTGGAAATAGTTCATAATAGTCAAAATATGTAGGTTGTTAGGGAAATAAATTATGTCTTCAACATGTGATTGAAATGTCTACAAAGCATCCAGTTTGGATTCCAAATCTTTAAATGTGGGACTAGAGACCACGAGAGAAAGTATGTCCACATACATAGATCTGAGAGTGACTTGTCCAGAAATAAAAATTAGAAACACAACATTACCAAGGGATACAATATCAAGAGGGGAGATTCCAAGGTAGATAATTAAAATATACTGGCATACAAGTAAATATGACATAGATGAAGGATATTGAGGAGTGGTTCAATAAGTAAAAGAAGTGAGAGGTAAAAACAATTCAGAAAGAACAGGAAAGATGGAGACTGAGGAAATATAATTATATTGGTAATTAAGAAATCAGCTGAATCTTTGGGAAGAAAGCAGTTTCAGTTGAACTTCTGGGACCAGAAATCACATTGCAGAAGGTTGAGAAAAGTGAAATTGGCTTTTCCAAAGTATTTAGTGGAGATAGTAGATAATTTTTGGATGATAGCTAGAGAATGTGGTAGATATAGTGATGGTTTTTAAACATATGTAAGAGAGATTTGTTTGTAGGCCCCAGGTTAAAGAACCAGAGTATATAGAATGATTAGAGATTTGAGAAAGAGGTGATGAAAATGGACCTAGTTTGTTAGAGAAAATTGGAGGATAAAGAATCCAGAGTATACAAGATGTTTGGGATTTATCAAAGAGAAATTTGATGACTTCATCAGCAATTAGAATAGAGGAGATAATAGGGAATGATGTTTGGGGAAGTGAAATGAAGAGAAGGGAAGATGGAAGGGCAGGGATGGCCTTAATTTTTTTCTTCCATTTTCTCAGAATAATAATGAAAAGTCCTTTAAGAAAGATGTTATAAAAATAGAAAGTTGATAATAAAGAGAAAGCTTAATGTGAAGGAACAGTTCATGCTCTAATCTCTGGACCATATTCAACAAATTCAGACTTAATTTAATTTTATTTCCATGTGAAAATTCAGCGTTCTTATATGTTTTCTTTTAGACCAAATGGAAGGATGTGACAAAATACAGTGTGTACCATAAGATATATAAAAAGCTGGATATTCTGTATGTGTGTGTGTGAGTGTGTGTGTGTGTGTGTGTGTGTGTGAGAGAGAGAGAGAGAGAGAGAGAGAGAGAGAGAGAGAGAGAGAAAGAAAGAAAGAAAGAAAGAAAGAAAGAAAGAAAGAAAGAGAGAAAGAAAGAAAGAAAGAAAGAAGCAGAGAGACACAGACAGAGAGACAGAGAAAGAGAAAAAGAAATGCTCCAAAATGAAAAAAAAACCCATGATTTTATTTTTTTTAGTGTGATACTTCCTCTACTAACATGGATTGGAACAGTTCCACATTTCATGAGATACTGTTACCAAAAAGCTCCTTGCTTAGATGCCAGCTTGCTGGTAATAAGTCATTGCTAGATTAGCCAGACTAATCCTCAAGCCTCAAACAAAAAATTCTGACTTTACTTAAAGCCATTCTAGCTTGATAGGAAGTACCAGTGCTTTGTTTTTCTGGGTTTCAATTAAATTTTAATGGATGATGATTAAGCATCTATTTTGTACTATGAAGTCTGGTAGGTGTAAATATAAAAAAAATAGTCTTTGACCTTAGGGAGCTTAAATGTTACTTAGAAGATAGAATTTATATACTAATTATGATAAATATAAAGTAATATCAGGAAATATAGAATACTGAAAGCCTGGAGGATCAAGGAATATATTAAGGGGAAAATGACATCTAATGTGAGCTTCAAATGAAGGGAATTAAGTATAAGAGCTGGATAGGACATCGACACTATCTAGTCCTTCCTGAACTTTTTATAAACTAGAATTTTTCAAATAGAAAAGGAGGTTCAAAAGCTCAATAAAAATATTTACTTAAAATTAGAATTGATCAAGTAGCAATTAATGACTCCATGAAATATCAAGAAAAAAGTCAAAAGAACAAAAAAATGCAAAATATCTTTAAAAACTACTTGCATGGGTTGATAATCTAAGAATTACTGGACTAACTGAAAGTAATGATAAGGGGAAAAAAGGTCCTGGACACAATATTACAAGAAATAATCAAGAAAAAGTCCATTATATGCTCAAACAAGAGGGGAGTGATAGAAATGAAGTTGAATTGGGGGAGGCGGTGGTCAGAAGTGAAACAATAGTAAGTAGTAAAAGGTTGAAAGGAGAGAGAGAAGGATAAACAAGTGGGAAATAAGATGGAGGAAAATGCACCTTTAGTAATCATAACTATGAATGTAGTAGTATGAATCATCCATAAAATATAAGCAGATAGCAGAGTGGTTTAGAAAACAGAATCCCACAAATTTATTTAAATATATTTCATATGATTACACATATATAACCAAATAGAAAATCAATACAAAATTTTTATTGCCTCAGGGAATGGGGAGAGAAAGAAGGAAAAATATTTGGAACTCAAAATCATAGAAAATAAATGTAAGAAGTTTATTTTACATATAATTGAGGGAAATGAAGCATTAACAAAGGGGAAAAATCAATCTGTAAAATCAAAGTCAAAAAAAGGTCTGGAGACAATTGTCTAGTTCCCCATAAGCATTCATATCTAGGGATAGGAAACTTATGCAAGTTTGAGTCGTAGATGGATAGACAAGCAGACAAACAGAATGTATAGATACAGATAGATTACATTACACACACATACATATACACATATGGAGAGAGAGTAGGAGAGAAGGAAGGAGATGAAAGATGATATAAATAGATAAATAGATGACAGTAATCAGTTGACTTCATACTTACAACATTATTTGTTTGATTTCATTCTACTTACTTCACCAATAATTTATTAAGGATTTGCAATGGTCCAGGCACTGGGATAATTGAATACAAAGAAAATACAAAAATTGTTCCTGAACTAAGTGCTTACATTCTAATGGACAGAGCTGTAATGAATATACAACTCAGCATGGAATCAAGAAGACTTGAATCGAAACCCAGCCTCAAACACTTACTTGTGTGACTCTGGGGAAGTTAATTTCTGGCCACCTCAGTTCCCTCAACTGTAAAATAAGGATAATAAGAGTACTGATTTTTCAGAGTTGTCATGAGGATCAAGAGATATTTATAATGTGCTTAGCATAGTTCGTGGTACATAACAGAAACTTAATAAGTGCTTATTTCTCCCTCCCATTTAATGGGAGAGATAACCCATGCCTGTGTGGGAAATAGAGCAGCTAGTCAATTTATATTCCTGAACCTACAGACAACTAGGAGCTACCTTTATACCTTTATATGAAAAAAAGAACTTTAAATACAAGAATATGTCCTAGACTCTTAGGTGATCTTTCCTGGTACTCACTATACTCCTCCACTAAATGCCCTTTACTCAGTACCATGCTCTCACCAACAAATTTCCCCTTACCACCACCTTTGCAAGAAGTGTTTCCTTTCCACTTTCCATATGCTAATATTTCTCCTACTATTTCATATACCTGTATTACTGCAGAAATACCATACATTATTTAATACCTAGATATTCTGGCTTGCTTTCTTGTCATCTGTCTATCAAAACCACAGTTCTTCATCATGGTATGTTATACAGGGTGGTATGGTGCTTCTATTAGATGGGCCTGACAAGCTGGCCTAAGATCCTTAGATGGTGAATGGATCTAGGCTGAGTGAGGATAGGGATGCCTGGGTGGCCACCAAGGTGTGCTGATACCACCAGGGCTTATGAATGTTCAACTCAGCTAAACACCTGACCCCACAAACAGTGCCCAAGCCAAATTTATCAAGTGAGAAGTTGTATATTGTTCACACAGTTCCTCTGGTTACCTGGCTTGGGGTTAGGTTAGAGGATAAAGGTTTGTAGTAAGGATAGTTATTGGTATTGGGCTGGATAACACCAAATGACTGTGATTTTGATAAAATCCCCTTTCCCCTTTGGCTATAATTATTCACTTGCTCTTGGAAAGATATCAGGGTAAAGATAAGACCCCTTACTCTAGTTCTATGATACTATAATGGTCATTATTATACTGACATTGTATACAGAGTCATCTTTGTAGCCAAGATTTCAACTCTGACTTGCATTGTAGAAAAATAAAGGAATTCCTAAAAGAATGATGTGATTGGCAAAGTCCCTAATTATTTACCTCAATTTTGTAATGTTCATAATTTAAACTTACATTTCCCATGTTGCACATTTAAAGATTTAAATATTTGTATAAATTTTATGAGGCTTCTCTTTTAATCATTATTAAGTTTTGTTTGATTTAATTGACACTTTGGCTACTTTTCTGTTGTTTTTTTGGCAATCTTGAAAATGAATGGAAACATATAAATGGAGTTCTATTTTAATATTACTAAACACAAAAGACAGCTTCAGGCCTAGTGTCTCACAAAGCTTTTAGAGTGCCTGGTGAAGTGAAAACTTGAAACTGAAATAGATATTTGTATGATAACAGATGTTCTTCAACATGTATTAGGGCTGACCAAAAGTGAGTAGAAGTTAGGAATAATGCAACATTTCTGAGTTGTCTTAAAATCAGTATCTTGAGTTCTAGAAAATGAATAAATTTCAAATAAAACTTTTCCTTAAAAAAGACTGAAGGGAATCATAGGAAATATGCTTCATGCACTTGAGAAGAAATGGGTCCACTGGGAGAGCTAGCATAGGGAGTAGAGAGTAGAAAGAGAGACAACAAGAGCCCAAGGCAGCTTGATGAAACTTTTTTTTAAATTTTCTTTTAGAGTTTTTTTTTTATTATTTCAAAGCTTTCAAGTTTTAATCACTACCTTATGGGATTTAGTAAGAAATTGTTTTTAAAAATAATTGCATATAGTAATCACAAGTGAACTGAATTGAATTAGAACAGAGACTGGGAAAGACCCAACAAGCAGAAAGTTGTTTTAAAAAACAAATGTTTAAGATACACATTGTTAAGATTACATATGAAATTATTCATCCGTATAGAATCATACCTTCACCAAAATCTACTTCCTGCCTCATCTTAAAAAGGTGTTGACCCTGATTTCTAAAAGGTTATTCTAGAAAAGCATTTCTCTATCTAATTAACCTTAATGAAATTAAAAGGCTGCAAGAATGGTCCTAGTAACTGAATATATGTTGAATATATGTCATCTGAAGTCCAGCCCAGGTAATTTCATAAAGGGTTATTAACAGAATATTGAGTACCAAGTGATTATTTTTTTAACCAAAGCAATTCATTAAATTACACACTATAGCACAAAGGCATTATGATTTTCAAAGTGCATGGAATTTTAAGAATATGTTTTTTTCCCAAGTGAGAAATACCATTCTTTGTATATAATACTGGTTCATTCTTTGTTATTTGTAATCTCTTTGGAATTTATTGAAGAAAGTAATATCTTTATCTAGTAGACTCCCAAATCTGTATATCCAACCACAATCTCTCTTCTGACTTTTATTGAAAAAAATATTAACACTTGCATGCTGGACAGTTCCAGTTGAAAATGGAACATAACTGTCTCAAACTCAACATATTTAAAATGGAGCTCATTATCTTTCTCTATTCCTATCTATTTATACACTGCTAATTTATGTCAGCTTTATATATATCACACTTCTATAACTTTGTAAATGATGAAAACCATAATTATGCATAAATACAATGAAAGTATTGTTTGCCTACTTCTGGAATAATATAAAATTTATAACAAGGAAACAGAATCATCATTTTATTATAGTGGTACAGCTGAACAATGCCTACTGAATTGTGTTTACTTATTTCTTTTCATTTCTATAAGGAATATTCTGTAATTGTATACATTATTCTTTCTGTTGGAATATTGACTCTCAGATATATTATATATTCTACAATGATTTTGAACGATTCTTCTTTATCCTTTCCTCCTGGTTTCATCATTGTTAGGAAGAAATGTTAAATTTTAACCAAATAATATTTGTAATACTTAGTTTATTTGATTATTTTCTTTTTTTTTAAATTAAACCATACCACTAATTGCAGAAAAAAATCTCCCCTTTGTCAATTTTTTTGCTTTTAATTTATTTTTCCAGTAATATTTCTAACTTTTCTTCAGTTGTGTCATATAATAGTGGGAAGAAAGGGCATTTTAGTTTACTTCTCTACCTATAGAGATTCATTGAAATAATGTTGGCATTTGGTTTTAGATTTACTTGTTTTATATTCAAAAGAATCCTTTCATGTTGTGGGAAGAGTATATCTTAACTCTGCTTCATGTAAGTTAAACTTGGTTTTCCTTAAAAAGGTATTGAGGCTATCCTTGAGACTTGCTTCATTGAAGCCTTAAATTTTAAGGGATTAACACTTTAGCTGTTGACATCACTTCCTGGTTGCCTGAGTACAAAAGATAAATGGGAAATTGAGAAAAGAGAGCTCTACTCAACTGCATAAATCAGATATATATTTAAAGAATATCTTTGCTGAATATCTCTTTCCCTCTTTGGCTAAGTTAATGTTCTTTTTAAACAGTTGAATGATGGTCCAATCTTTCATTTTGTTTCAATGATAAATATCAATGAAGAAAAAAGATGGGGCAAAGTACTGTCTGAGCAAAATCTGACTTTAATTGGTGGTCAAGGCAAACAAGACAAATGTCCTCAATAAGCTGTGATATACACACTCTTTTATAGTTTCATATGTGTACTTGACAGTAAATCCCCAACCGCCATTTCTGAGAAATCTCCAACCCCAAGACCTCTAGAAGCTTTCTTGAGTAAACACCTCATCTAGCCACTCTTCTGTTTTGGCCACCCAGGTGACTTGGCCTCCCAGTTGGTCTGGCTGCCCAGTTATATTTATCCCCCCTTACATGAATCAATTTAACATAAAGAATACTTTAATATATAATCAAACAGTGAGTATTAAAATAGTAACATACTTATGATTAATATAGTAACACACATTTAAATTACTCAACAACTGACCTGCAATTATATTCTTAATCTCTTTACATACACAAACTCTCTTACCTGAAACTATGTTCTTACTACAAATCATAAGATTGCAAAATATCAAACTAAAGGAATTCTTAAGGTTATATAAATGAGAGGTTGCTTAATTAATTTTCCTATTTACATAATCTATAGGTTATTGGGCTAAATGGTGTCCACCACAGAACAATTGGAATAGTTATGCAAGATTGGTTCTTATTGAAGGAACAGAAGAATCTCACTGAAATGGAGATGAGTAGTGTGGAAGAATGCAAATCAGCCCAGATTAACCTTATTGCTTCTGATGGTACATTTGGTATTGCCTCTAGAGATGGTACTCTTTTTATCATGAGACACTTCCTATTCCTAGGAAATTAGAGATTAAAATGAATGTGGCCATTTAATAAGAAAATATGAATATCAATATGCATTATATTCTTAAGAATTGTACCTTGAGTATATTTACAGTAAATTGTATATTAAATCCACTTACTATGCTGTTCATCAGCCTTTGGAATTGGCAATTTAAGCCTCTTTCATGTTCAACTATGAGATTTACTCAGAACTCAGTTTACTTTCAAAAGCATCCAGGAGGAATTACATTTGGAGGGATTAAATGTAAATTTCCACTCAATGGAAAAAACTAATAGTAAATAATTGGATTTGCTCATCTCTTCCAGTGAAAGTTTTCCTTTGTGTTGCTAGAGATTATTATTACCTAATTGTCTCACAAGGAAAACTACTTAAAGAATGCCCCACAAAACCTTAAGGAAGCTATTATTGTTTTGTTTTGTCGCTTCAGCTGCATGATTCTTCAAGATCCCATGGACCCATAATGTCCATGTGATTCTCTAGGTAAAAAATGATGGAGTAGTTACTATTTTTTTCTCTAGTAGATACAATTACTTGCTCAGAGTCAGACTACTAGGAAATGTCTGAGGCTAGATTTGAATGCAGATCTTCCTGACTAGTAATCCATTGCCTGAACTATCCAGCTACCTATATTTGTGTCTAGATAGGGAAAGAATACTCTGCATGCTTACTTAAAAAAATGCAAGTGCTGCTTAAAGAAACATTCCTCAGATTTATATCTTTATATATATAGTGCCAGTTAGTTTTGATGGACCACACCAGTTCAAGGGAAGGGAAATCAAGGCAGATCCCTGGAATGTTAAGATTGTTTAGTAACTACTGAATAAATTCTTTGAGATTATTTTCCTCTTAATTTGGCATTTGAGAGGTTAACCAAGAATTGGTTGCATGCACTCTGTGGTGCTTCTTTGTGGGAAGCATTTGAAAGGACAATATATAATTCTTCCTGTGAGGCCAGAGGCATTTTCAGAATCGAAATTGTGTACAAATGTGCCAATTGCACCACAATGAATTGCTTGCAGATAGACAAGGATAAAAAGTTTCCCTTCTCACTCTCAGATGGTTCATTGTGAACTATAATTCTTTCTTGGAAATTTCTAGGAAAAAGGACCCTTTCCACAGTTGTGGTCCCAGGCAATTTTTTCAAACCTGATCCTGAACTAGATATTCCTGGGCTTGGTGGCAGTCTTATGAGTTTAAGATGCCAAGAAATCCTGAATCCTAAAATGTGAGCCTAGGAAGCAAAAAGAATTTTCCTTATTTGAAAAGGATGACTATTTGACAAGAAGGTAACCTGAATGAGGTCTTGGAATGATTAATCAAGATCCTTTGGAGTTAAGTGAGCCATCCCATGAGGCAGTTTCTGACCTCATCATCTATGATAGACCACAAAGTAGAATGACTCTTTCTAGTAAATGGCCATAGCATGGGAGTTCAAAGTGAGACTCTAGCCATAGCAGTGCCCAAAGTGTTTGTGCCAAACATAGGAGGACAATGACAGTGAAAAGCCACAGCAATATGTTTAACATTAAGAAGCAGAGTCAAGGCTGGAATGGTATCAGGGATAGGGAAAACTTACCACAACATAAAAGAGCCATACTTACCCTAGCATAAAGAGTCACAGGCTTGCCATGTGAATGCAGGTGGATTGGGAGATTCAGTGATAGACTCAGTGTTTATAATAATTGTGCTTATTTCTCTACCAACTCTGTTCTAGTTTAAGGCAGCAGAGAATCTGACTCTAAAAAAGGGAAAATAAGTCAAAGAATCAGCCTTGGTGTTGGGTAAATGGGGCAGGAGATCAACACTCAGACCCCAATAGCAGTGTATTGCAGATCTCTCCTCTCCTTAACATCTTAATACTTTATAATCTATATATATTCTAACATCATCCATCAAATGAAACTCCTTTTTTCCAGAGTTCCTAAAATGTTCTTTTCATTGCCAAATCTAGCGGCCTTTCTTGAAACTTCTTTTTTTTATATATATTTCTGCAACCTTTGACACTGTTGATTACCTTCCCTCTTTATTCTCTTCTATTTAGATTTTTGTGACACAACTCTCTCCTATATAGTGGCAATAATTTTCCTTTATATTATGACCTCTAATTATTTCTCTTTCTGGATCACCATCTAGGTCATTCCTACTAACCATGAGTGTCTCACAGGAATCTTCTCCTAAACAGGATATCTCAGAGACAACTTAAAATCCAAATGGTGCAATATTGAGTATCATCTACCACCAAGGCTCTGTCCTCTTACTTTCTTCCCTGTCAATACTATCATCTTTGTGATCATCTAGGACATAGATGTGTTATCCTTAACTCTTCACTCTCTTTCACCTTCAATAGCCAAAGCCAGTAAATTTTATCTTCATAATGTCTCCCATGAAGACTCTTTTCTGTCTTTTGACACTGCCACTATTCTGGAGTAGGGCTTCGACACTTCAGGCCTGGAAATTTCAATAACCTCCTGGTGAACAACCTTCCACAGATTTTTCCTATTCCCATATATCCTCCACTAATTTGTCAAATTGTTGTCAAATTGTTCTTCCTGAAGGGCAGGTCAACATTCCCCACCCAATTCAATAAACTCTATTGTCTATTTATCACTTCCATCATCAAACTTAAAATCTTCTGGTATTTTGTAACCTTCTTTGCATAAGTTGTCCCTCCCCCTCCCCAAATGTTCACAGTCTTCTTATACCTTACACCATCTACCAACATGGCATTCTTGACCAAGACAATTCATCTCCAGACCCTCTACATTTGTATTAACTGTTTCCCATGCTTGGAATGCTCGGTGACTTTGCTTCCACTTCCTGGATTCCTTGTCTTCCTTCAAGGACAGGCTGCTAAGTAGTGGGATGGATAGAGTACTTGGCCTGGAGTAAGGAATATCTGAATTCAATTCTTGTTTCAGACACTTACTAAATGTGTGACTCTGGGCAAATCATTTAATCTCTATTTTGCCTCAGGTTCTTCATCTGCAAGAAAGGGGTAATAATAAAATATATCTCCCAGAGCTGTCATGAGAATCAAATGAGATATTTGTAATGCATTTATTATAATGGTGTCTGACTCATAGTAGACACTCTCTAAATGTTACTTTTTATTAATATGACTGTTGTGATTAAATATAGATAAAAATCTCACCTTCAGCAAGAAACCTTACCCTTTAATTCTAATGCCTTCCCTCTGTCAAGTATATCTAATACATACAGTATGTATTTTATATATACTTAGTTGTTTGCATGTTGTATTTCCCATTGTACTGTGAGCAGGAACTATCTTTTGCCTTTCTTTGTATTCCTAGGGCTTAGCATAGTGTCTCACACTTAAGTGCTTAATATTTATTAACTTGAGTCCCAGCAGGAAAGATGGTGGAGTATCTCTGAGTAGTAGTGGCATCCCAATGACAAAAAAGTAGCCAGTATGAAAAGTCAGACCCACTATATCTCTTTGTTAACTGCAATCTAAAAATGAGAATCTCCTCCACTGCAACATTTTCTTATTGTTGTACCATTTCTTCCCAAGAAGGACCAAGGGGTAACATTATAGAGAATTTTCTTGCTTTCTGGCAACAATAAGAGGAAGGAAAAGAGAGAAGCCTGAGACTTCTGGTCTTTATTCTCTCATACTTTTGCTCCTTAAGGTGGTTATAACTTTTTTTTAGTGAGCTTTTGCTTTCTTTTTGTTCTAGTTTCTCTCTTTATTCTTTAGTGCTACATATATTAGACTTTTCCAAAAGAATTCCTAAAGAAATTTTAGTGATGTCAGATCTTTTAGAAGACCTTAAGACTTTAGCCAAGGATTTGAATTCAGTAATAATAAGATCTTTGAGAGTTAATTAGAGCAGGATCAACCTACTACAACTACAAAAACAACAGAATTCTTAGCAACTCAGTTAAGGATTGTAATGGTGGGACACCAGGGATGTTAACTATTATTATTAAATGTAACTAAATGGTTTGTGGGTTCACACTGGGTTGAAGGAGAGACAGGACCAACCAGGATAGGAAGACCAAGGTTTACTGCCAAGCTGTTAACCGTCACAGGAATGGCAGTTAGGCCCAACACTCACTCAGCCTTCCTAGGCTAGGGTCTGTGGAACCAGCAGGCAACAGGTAAAAGTTTATAACAGTTTAATTGAGGGAAATAATAATGAAGGATGGGAATAAGGGATTCTATACTTATAACCTAAGGGCAAACCACAGGGGCAAGGGAAGGACTTTACTACACTATTCTATTGACCTAAGCCAGGCAGGGCCCAAAGGAAGCAGTACTGAAGTCACAGGGAAAGCTCCTCCAAACCTGGTTCAAGCCAGGTTTGGTCAGCTCAGCTAAAGGGCCTGAGGATGGCTTTCAATTGGGGTCTCACGGTAAATCCAAGGATGGTCACAGGATGCCAATAGCAAAGGTGATCCAAGGTACCCAGGTAGGGAGAGTGAGTCTGCAATGCTGTCCACCAGATCACAAACCACTTCCCGACTTGGTGCTGCTCTGCAGGTCTGCTGTCCACTGCTGAAAGCCTTCACCTCTCAGGATCCCAGGGAATCTGGATGCAGTTTTTCCCTAACTCTGAGATCTCCCAGGGTTAGCAACAGTTATGTCCCCAACCACTAATGGAGTCTTTCAGAGTCCAAGCCCCACTTCCTGCTCCTTCATTCCATCTTGGAATCCTCCAGCCCTTCCTGCTAGGTCCAACACTAATACTAAATTAATTGCTAAATAACCCTCACAACAGGACACATCACTTAAATGAATCTACTCATTAAATCTTCATTCCATATCCTTATTGAATAGTTCCCTGTCAGGGTTAAATTAAGTTATTTTTGCTAACTATTGTATCACTCAGAAGTGTATAATTCTGTTCTAATAATAAAAATAAAATATCAATATACTGAACAGAGTCAGACCAAACCTGAAATTTATATCTAGGTCATTTGTTGTTTTGTCATCCAAAAAATACTATATTTTTTCAAATAATTTTAATGCACCTACTGATATTAAGCATTTTTATTTTTAAAAATGATTATTCATGTTACTCATTTTCCTAATGTCGAGTCATCATTGCATATCTGATATAAATCCAACTTAAGCATAATGGTTAATTTGGAGGAATCTATTTTTGTGGAATAAAAATAGTAGTGTATTATTCACAATTATGGTTAGCTTTAGGATTAATCATAGTAGTGATGATTTCTGATCAATTATCCCTTTAACTCTCCTATATAGATTAGCTCAGCTAGGCCCTTCAGGGGAGAGAGAAAAGAAGCCTCTCTCTACATAATAGACAATAGAGCCATCTTCTCCCTGAAATGAATGTATTTGTCTCCCATTTAAGCCTCTCCTGATTATTAATACTCCTTTAAAAGCAATCAAACACCTTTACTTTTCTTTATTATTAATTCTCAATTGACTTGTAATTAGCATTTCAAGGGTTAAGAGAATGAAGTCCCACGGAAAGTTACAATACAAAGAGTCCAGTGAGGAAGCCATGGAGCCTAGAAGATAAAGACTGTGGCTCTGTCTTGCACATTCCTGAATTATGACCAAAACAGAGAAAGTGTTAATTTGAGAAATACTCCCATGATTCAAAGAGAGAGCTGGGAAACTCTAGGAGGGTAAGTAAGACAAGATAAAAAGAACATAACATATTCAGACATTATGTCACACACAGGAGTTGGATAACTTAAGGTACCATTTTATTAATTTCCTATAAATGCTAAATTCATTTGAACACCTATTGGACACCACTGCTGAGAGATCACTCAGTGTAACTGTGCTCCCTGAACTCTCCCCTTCCCGCCTTCCACACTGCCCACTGCTTTTCCCCTTTTCCTAAATAAAGCTGCAACCTCCACCATCTTATCAAGTCTCTTGTCTGCTCATTAGAGTGATTTCTTGGGGATACAAGTCCCCCCTAAAATTTCACTCCACACATACTGCAATATTCTTTTTATTTAGAATATTATTTAAAGTTTACATCAATAATTATCAGTTATTATGATCAATAATTATTTTTTCCTGCTTTATCTCTTCCTGATTTTTTTATTCAGGCCATATTAGTCTCATAAACAGTTTGTGAGATTTCTTTTTTTCAGTTATGGAGAGTATATCTACACACACACACACACACACGCATATATACATACATAGGCATTATATGGCTTTAAATATTTGATAACATTTACTTGTGAATTCTCCTGGGCCAGTTTGTTGCTTTCTTCCCCTCTTTGCTGATTCATTTCCTGAATATTACAATAAAATGTTGCTGATTTATTTAAATCTATAGGGTTTTATGTGTCATTATATTTATCCAGTAAATCCTCAGTTTTTCTGACCTATGATTGCGTGTGGTAAGTTTTAAAATTTATTTTTATTTGCTCCCTGTTTATGGTCATAAATAGTGAATTTTAAAAGCAATAAATATGCTTTGTAATTTCCATTTGAAAATAGATTCCAAGTGTAATTGATTTTATTTCTTTGAATAAGCTTTTATTTTATTTATTTATTACTTCTCTTATTTTAAAATATACTATCATTGAAAGCTAATGAGGTTCATTCCAAATGTGATAATTCTATGATAGGCATATAATCCATATTGATATTTTTCTTCTATTGTGGGACATAATACCAGTCAGTTCTTCTGAAAGAGTGTTAACTTCAGAAATAGTAGAATATAGGTCTCTGCGCTAGAGTAGTAACATTTCCTGGGCTAACGATTCCTTCAGATCTCATACATATCATATCATAAGTTTTACTTTAAAAACAATCATATCTACTAAACACGTATAAACTACTTAGTGCATAGTCATTGTAATACATTTTAGAACTATAATTATATAATAATTAAAACATTATTATGTAATAATTATAATTTAATTGCATTAAAGTTGCTGAGTAATTGGGCAAATAGCTTCATTCATATTATTTGCTGCTTTTCAATCATTCAGTCAAATCCAACTCTGTGAACCTATATGGGATTTTATTGGCAAAGATACTGGAGTGGTTTGCTATTTCCTTCTCTAGTGGATTAATGTGAACAGAGGTTAAATGACTTGCCCAGGATTGCCCACATAAAAGGTCTATGAGTTCACATTCAAACTCAGGCCTTCCTGATTCCAGGTCTAGAATTTTATCCACCTTTCCCTCTAGTGATGAAATTCTAATCACTTCAGAAGTCTGTCTACCTGTAATGAAAGTAACTGATTATTTTTAAATAAATTCACATTGATGTATGTATATGCATATATATTAATATTTCATATTATCCTTGTTGTCTTTCTATTTTTCCCTATAAAGCTATTGCTTATAACATTTTTCCCCAAAAGGAACTATGCAAAACATGAAGTGAAAAAGTAAGTACAATAATAAATCAATTAAAAAGTGGCATCATGTGCTATATTCCACAACTTTGTGTTCCCTATATCTTCAAAAGAGGTGGGGATAAATATCTTGTCATATCTTTTTGGAGGGGCCAAGCTCAGTCTTTATTAGCAATATTCATATTCTTGAAATTTTATAATAATTGTTGGTTTTGTTTATATTGTTTTAGTCCCAGTGAGTATTGTTTTACTATTTCAGTTTGCATGAGTTCATATATCTCTTTCCAAATGTCTCTGTATGATCATCACTTCTTACATTATAGTCATATACCAACCATTACATTCATGTGACAAAATTTATTTTGCCTTTTCTCAATCTATGGTAATCTAAACTGTTGATTTTTTGCTATAAAACATTTAACACAGTACCCATAAAAGTTCTAAAATTAATATTTTAGAATAAGTGGAATCTCTTTTTGTATCTATGACTCCCTTGGTGTATATGTATAGCCTTGGAATTTCTAGGTCATCTGATGTACATTTTATTTGAATAATTACCTATACTTTACAGAGAAATTAAAGCCATTAACACCTCCAGTGTTACCAGTACCACCAGTACCAACAGTGATACATTTCTGTTCAGGTGTTTTTATAAATCTTCAGTGTTGACTATTCCCATTCTGTATCATCTTTGCTGATATTCTGGATATGAGGTGAAATTTTTAAGTTGTTCTAATTTGTATTTGTTATTATTAGCATTTTGAAGCAAGCCTTAACTTTTTATTAATAGTTTGCAATTCTTTTGAGAATTGCTTGTTCATATCTTCTGATCACTTCTCTATTGGGGAATGATTTTTTGGTTTTATGTATTTCAATAAGTTATTTTGGATACCAAACAACAATCAATACTTTTTGATACAAAGATCCCCCACCCCTAAAAAGATGATTTATTACTAAGTTCATAATGAAACAAAAATAAATTTACAAGGTAAGCACTTAAAATAATTCAAGTAGGTTCTCCCATAACTGTTGCCTTTCAGAAAGCAATCATAAAAGTTAAAATTTCTTTTGTAGTCAATATTCAATACAGTTACAAATTTAAAGTGTGATGTCAGTAACAGTTATATAATTAATGATTTTGTGACCCAATTGGAACTGCCACTAACTTGGACATTAGCATTTTTCCAGATGACTCCTCTCCCAGGATTCATGAGAACACAATTCTTAGGATACAGATTTTTTTTTTGGCAGCAGCAGCAGCAGTTAATGAATGTCACTAATCTAAAACTTTTTTTAAAACTTTACCTTCTTTCTTAGAATCAATACTGAGTATTGGCTCCAAGGCAGAAGAGCAGTAGGAACTAGGTAATTGGGATTAAATGAATTGCCCAGGGTTACACAGCTTAGAAGTATCCGATGCCATATTTGAACCCATGACCTCCTGTCCCCAGGCTTGGTTCTCTATCCACTGCCCCTCAGGTAAAACTTTTAATGGAAAGATATAACTGCTATACTCTCATAGTGCAGTTCACAAGAGACTCAAAAATAGAGATTAATGTTTTTTTTGTTTGTTTTTGAGAATGAGTTTCTCTGTCTGCCCCAGATTATAAGGGAAACGACCATTTGTAGGTCTGATCCTAATTCTAATTGGCATGGGACTTTAAGATTTTCCATTTTTTATGACTTGCGCCAATTTGCCCCTTTCTTAAGGACCCCAATAACACTCAACTCTCATTAGCTCATGATATCCATACCCCATTTAGAATGTAGACTCAATTGCATTTAGCTTTAGAATTCCCAAGAGCAAACAGCATTTATAATCTTTGGCTACCCCCAGTAGCAAGGATCACACACACATAACAGAATGTTTGACCAAGATGATTAAAAAAAATACTATATAATCAAAATTATTTATTTTACATTTTGTAATTTTCTTTAACTCTTGTTTGGTTTTAAAATCTTTCCTTTCCCAGAGATCTGACAAGTATACTATTCTGTGTTCACCTAATTTACTTACAGTTTCATTCTTTATATTTAAGTCTTTCACCCATTCTGAATTTATCTTGCTGTATAGTGTAAGATGTTGATCTAAACCTAATATCTCCCATATTGTTTTCCAATTTTCCCAGCAGTTTTTGTCAAATAGTGGATTTTTGTTCCAAAAGTTGGGCTCTTTTGGGAATGGCTGAACAAATTGTGGTATATGTTGGTGATGGAATACTATTGTGCTCCAAGGAATAATAAACTGGAGGAATTCCAGAAAGACCTCCAGGAATTGATGCAGAGTGAAAGGAGCAGAGCCAGAAGAACATTGTACACAGAGACTGATATACTGTGGTAAAATAGAATGTAATGGACGTCTGTACTAGCAGCAGTGCAATGACCCAAGACAATTCTGAGGGATTTATGGAAAGGAACACTACCCACATACAGAGGAAGAACTACAGGAGTAGAAACACAGAAGAAAAACAACTGCTTGGACACTTGGGTTGATGAGGACATGATTGGGGATGTAGACCTGAAAAAACCACACCCATGTAACTATCAATAATGTGTAAATAAGTCTTGACTGACCACACATAATAAAACCAGTGGAAATGTGAATTGGCTACAGTGGAGGGGGTGGTGAGGGGTTGAGGGGATGAAGGGGAAAGTAAAAACATGACTTATGTAACCATGGAAAATTTTTCTAAAAATAAAAATTATTAAAAAAAATACTACCTGGAAATAGCTGAGTGGCATAATGGATAAAGTGTGGGACTTGAAGTGAGGAAGACCCGAGTTCAAATTCTTGATATACACTAGCTGTGTAATGTCATCTGTAAAACTGAAATGATAATAGCTCCTACTTCCCTGGATTTTTATGAGGATAAAAAAGAGATATTTGAAAGTACTTAATACAGTATCTAGCATATATCATATTCGACCAATGCCAGCAAATAATACTGTATTTTATGCATGTATTTACATGGGGTAGAGCAGTTAGATGGAATAGTGGATACAGTGCCATATCAGAAATCAAGAAGATTTATCTTTGTGAGTTCAAATTTGGCCTCAGACTCTTACTAGTTGTGTGACCCTGGGCAAGTTTGCATCAGTTTCCTAATTTGTAAAATGATTTGTAGAAAAAAATGGCAAAGCCCTCCAGTAACTTCACCAAGAAATCCCCATAAATGAAGTCATTAAGAAACAGATATACTGGAAAAAACCTGAAAAACAAAAATGTTTAAATGAACATGTGTTAAAATTATCAAGTTTCAAAATGTGGAATCACTAAGGTGAACACAATCTCTTGATCCTGATCCTATGGGAAAATATATATGTGTATACATATTTGTATACACACATGTATTTATAAATATTTATTTATTCATTGCCTATTACATGTTATAGAAAATTTCCTTACAAATTTTTCTAAGTTATAAGATTGACCTTATATCCCCTATTCCCCTCTTTTCCCCCTCCCAGTGCTAGTAGGCAATTCAATCTGTGTTATACATACATACATATATATATGTGAATACACACACACACATATATATATATATATATGTATACACTTATATGAAATTTGGATCAGCCTGATGCCCAACCCCCTCCTTCTAGATCACTCATCATACTGAAGCTGGATATAGTATGGACACCAAAATGGCATTAGCTCAATTATGGCTCAGGCTCCCAAACTTGAATAATCTACCATCTTCAGCCACCTTTAATAGCAAATATTTTAAGCATAGTTTACAATCCCCAGAAAGATTTTTCTTAAAAATCTATGTCATCCTTAGTTTTTCTATGAGATTTACTTTCGTTGATCAATAGATATGCTGTCTTGAAATTTTACCTATCTTAAGCTTCAGAAAAATGTATTAAAACTTTTGAACTAAAGTACACATCTCAACAAAATGTAAGTAGGGTGATAGAAAGTCAGAGAACATAAGGGACCTAACCCATAATAATTGAGAATCAGAGAGCTTCCCTCATTGGCAGAGATTCTCTATATTATCTTTCCTCTTCTGTTGTGCCCATGTCTTTAGTTCAGTGTCATCAGTTGAGGAAACTAAATGGTGGATAGTGTGCTCAAAGGAGGAAGGCTTTAAAACTGAAGTCCCTAAAAGAAAGGGTGTAAGCATATGGTAGCAGAGCCAGCAATTCTGGAGAAAGAAGCTGCAACATTCTGGTTAGAATTCATGGCTCACATGGATCAACATGATCATGATATCTCTAGATCTAACAGTTTTTGCAGGATCAGGATAAATAGAGCAAAGATACGAGATGGTCATTGTTCTTTAATTTTCAATAAAAGACCAATAAAAGGTATACGACAGGCACACTCCCCCTAATTATTTGATTTGTGAATTATAGAGTTTCTATGTCTGCAATAATTGTGGGAATAAATAGAATTAAAGCAGACCTCATTAACTTCTTTGGAGGTGTAGCTATTAGAGCCCTTTGTGAAGGTGGTAAAATAATGTTTTACTACTTGATTCCGTTCCATGTTAAATATTTTTTTGTTTTAATAAATATTTTTAATATTGAATCTATAGATCTCTTCCATGGTTTAAATAGAGAGAAAAAGTCTATGCTTCATAGCAATGTATTCAATGAGTTGAAAAGTTGATTAACCAAAAAAAAAAAAAGCAACATTGAACCTAGGAATGATAAGGGATGATGTCATTTAACCTTTATGAATCTTCATTTTCCTACCTTAGAGAGATGTTGTGAAGCTCAAATGAAGTAAAGTTCATGAAGCAGTTTGCAAAGCATCAAGTCCTATGTAAACAGTGGGGCTCATTATTTTGTACCAGTCAATATTTCTAAGCATAACTACTACCCTATAAGATTTGACTAATCATATTATAAACCTCAGTAGTTTTCAAAAATTCTAACCCACAATTTTGGTATCCTATGTTGGCAAAATCTCTAAAAGTTGGATTCATCTCAATGATTTCCAAAGATATCATAATGGAGCACTTTGATACAGAAGTGCAAGTAAGCTACCCTCAGCATCTTAACTAGTAAATGATCCTGTCAGCAACTCACCATGTTAGTGTCACCTTAACATGTTTAAATGGTTTGAGGAAGAGGAAAGACCATGTCAGACCTTTGATGATTAAACAAGGGTTTCTGGACAAGAATGACAATGTTGACAAGCTCATGCCTTGAGCTTTCAATGCCAGTTGCTAAAGGAAATTGGATGCGTGGTCATGTTATTTAAACACTATTTTGCAGCAGAGTTAACTTCAAAAATCTGCAAAGTTGGGTGGCTCTTGGAGACAAATTTTCCATTGAGGAAATGAGCATTGGTGTTGCAGGATTTAACAAGGAATAAATCAATGAAATAGTTTCTTAATTTTTTGAATCTTCAAACTGTTTTTAAAAATTGTGGGTGGCTGCTTTGAATTGTGAAATATGAGGAAGTCATCCAGTGAATTAGCCACAATGACTAACTTACAGGGATTCAAAATATGTATTTGGAAATATTGTGTAACTTTGAGTTGTTTATATATAGTTAATTGAAAATAGTCTTTTGTTCTTATTGCTGTTACAGAAACAGATTGCTGTTATATGGCCCCAACTAAACTGAGGAATCTGCAAATTTTAACACAAATTTGGAGGCTTCTGAATTATAATGGATGAAAAAGGACTGATTTTAACATTAATAAAACAAATTAACTGTGAATATCATATTCCTCCCATTCACACTTTTTTTCCAAACACTTATGTTAGCTTAGTTTTATGAGTCTTAAAAGAAATGTGATTCTTGAGGGTTGTTGTTATTGTTCAATCATTTCAGTCATGTATGACTCCTTATGACCCCATTTGAGGCATTTCTTGGCAAAGATATTTGAGTAATTTGTCATTTTCTGCTCTAGCTCATTTTACAGATGAGAAAATGGAGGCAAACAAGGTTAAATGACTTGTTCAAAGTCACACAACTAGTCTATGTCTGAGGCCAGATTTGAACTCAGTTCATCCTGACTCCAGGCCTGGGGTGGAATGAAGAAGCATCGTTACACACTTGTGAGTTTGGGAAATTATATACATACACGTGTATAAATATAAATGTATGTGTATAGATACATATATGTGTATATTTCCTTAAAAGAATACTGTGACACTCCATTGCAACTCAGATATTATGTCATGGACAGATGCATTTCAAAATAATCACTGAATTGTTAAAATTGAATTCCACTTTCATTGATGAGTCATTAATGAAAATAAGAACTAATAGGTCGAAAAATATCTGACATAATTTTTTTAATCCTCAACCAAAACTCTAATTATATCCAAAGTCTAAATAATAAATAAGTGGTTGAGCTAATAGTTTTAGGTACTAAAAAGAATACTAGGAGTTCTGGGTTCAAGACAACCAGGAAGTAAGCATGTAATTTTGAAAAATTCTCTCTCTGACCCTCAGTTCCAACCTCTATAAAATGAAGGAATTTTACTATATGATTGCTGACATACTTTCCTGGTTTGACATTCTATGTTTATGTTTTTCTCCAGTTCTTCCATTTTATTCATCTTTAAATAAATCAGTCAAAAACATGAGTATTACAATTTCTTACCTTACAATTAGGAATTGCTATATACAACACAGAATAGGAAGGAGAAGGGAATTAGCATTTATAAAGGGCCTACTGTGTGTCAAATTCTATGCTAAGCTCTTTATAAATATCACATTTGAATGGAAATATAATAGTTTACTTATGGTGATATTTCAGAATAAGGATTAATACCACAACTGCTATAACCACAAACACAATAATAATTTATATTCAGATATGGCAACTTAAGTTTTGTAAAGCGTTTCCTTATAATAAGGAGTAAATGAAAGGAATTTGTATTTAACTGTTCAAATTCTAAAAACAAAACAAAACAAACCCCAGACACCTCGAGGGTTATATTGACAGCGAACAGGGTTAAAGAGACACACATTTACAGACAGTAGACTGAATATATCTTGAGGCTGTTCCTGTGTGGGTGCCCATAATCCCAGTCTATGCACTAACTCTCTATGACTGCTTTGTGTCAAAGCAAAAGAGTAATTGACATGCTAGTTAACATAGGCTGAAAAATGACCTTGAGTTCCACTTGGTCCTTGCCTCAGCAGGATAGAGGAGCTTGCCATTGTTCATTCTCTCTGAAAGATGGCAATGAAATACTCTTTCAAAACAAACCCAAATGAAATCCACATCACTTTCCCTTGAATAAAATGACCCACAACATATTCAGTGTTCTAAGTCTGCGGTGTTCTAGGAGTGTATGTATGTATGTGTGTGTATATAAGCAAGGATAATATATATATATATATATACATATATATTCATATGTGTGGTATGTGTGTATGTATAAGATAGTAAATGAAATTAGAAAAATTCCTAGAGTTAAAAAATCTGGTCGGTCTACATTGCAGTTTTGTTACTTACTAACTGGGTGACTTTGACAAAACATTCACTGTTTTCAACTTGTTTCCTCAACTATTAAGTAAGAATTCAACTCACTCACCTACTTCAAAGGATTCTTATAAGTAACAATAACATAAGGAAATATGTGTGAAAGCATTGTGTGAATCATGAATATCTATTCAAAGGTACAGTATATTCACGGAGCTTTGAATGTAGTTCCTCTGACATGGTGCATGATTTCATATTTAGAGTGATTTTTCCCCTTATAAAAAGAGCACAATTAACTTTTTAAGTAATGGACTTCAAGATATGAAACAGTGTTTTTATAAAAGTGAAACCATGAAATCATGTACTTTTTTTCAGCTAGTTCTGTTAATAGAATCCTTGAAGTGACAGAAAGTTTGAATTTCTTATGTGGCTTTAGGAGACAAATTTTCCATTGAGGAAATAAGCATTGGTGTATAAACCCTGTGAAATTGCTTGTCAGCTCTGGGACGGGGAAGGGAAAGGGGGGAGGAAAAGAACATGAATCATGGAAAAATACTTTTAAATTTTTTTAAAGAAAAAAATTCAAAAAAAGAAAATTCAAAAAGTCAAAAGTTGCCAACAATCTCTTAATTGACAATTCTATTTTCTAAAACTTCATCTGTCTTAACCTCTCTGTGGTCTTTAACATTGTTCATTACCTTTTCTTTGATTTTTTTCTCTAGGTTTTCATGACATTATTCTCCCCTGGTTCGCCTTCTTCCTATCAAAACTTCCTCCTCAGTTTCCTTTGCAGGATTTTCATGCAGTTCATGCCCACTAAATCTTTATCACTCAAGTATCTGTTCTGGGGTCTGTTTTTATTTCTCTAGACCAGTGATTTCCAAAGTGGGCGTCATCGCCACCTGGTGGGTGCAGCAGGGATCCAAGAGAGTGGTGATGCCCACAGGTGCATTTGGGGGTGGTGAATAACTATAAGGGGGCAGTGATAGTATGTGACAGGGGCCATTAAGTAATATTTTTTTCTGCAAAGGGGACAGAAGGCCAAAAAAGTTTGGGAACCACTGCTCTATACCATTTACTTGATGATGTCATCAATTTTCATAGATTTAATTTTCATTTCAATGCAGATTTATGCATCTCTAATAACCTTAATTTGTAAGTACGATAAGTACTTACAAAATTAAAAATAAGGTAAGTATAAACTTGAAAATTTGTAATTTCAAACTAGATATCCCAAATACATCTTAAATTCAAAATATCCAAAACTGAATTAATCTTTCCCTTCAAATGTTCGTATCTTTAAAACTTTACTTTATTATTGTGAAGTCTATCACCACCTTCCTAGGCACCCAGAATCACAAACTAGCTATTATCCTTGACTTTTCACTCTCAGCCCTAGATCCAGTTGTGGCCTACCCCTGCCATTTCTACATTCATAACATCTCTCATTTATTCCCAGTTAACAACTCCTTTGTGTTATAACGATTTCTGGGACAAGATGGACACCAAATTTGAGTGACAAGACTGGCAGTTAAACACCTCGGAATGTACCCAGATGATGTGATCCAGGGTAAAAAGTCCA